>NW_005187630.1:144272-153042 GCF_000239375.1 Pundamilia nyererei | reverse complement strand
TTAACCTGACGAGACAGGGGAACACTAACACCAGGGACCAATAGAGGGAGCACAAACCCAAAACCCAGTATCTAAAATCCCAAAACACAAACCATCCCAAAACAGCCCATAAAGAGAATAACAACAATAAGGAACACAAACACAAAGTCACTGAGTCATGGCCGCAGGACCATGACACAAGTAGTCTGATTGTAAAGGGCAATCATGGCAGTCCTCCTGGCAGCTCTGTGAGACCGGAGATTGACTGTTGGTTTCCATATTGTTCAGGTAAGGAGCTATCAGTCATATAGTATAAAACTCGTCATCCAAAGTTATCGGTTAGAAAAAACATGAATGGTTTTTGGTCACTGCCACATTCTCTACACAGCACTTAATATAGAAGAGGACAGACTGAGTGAAGGTCTTTAGGTCCTGCTGTTTAAAGATGGACCAGTCCAAGTAAATTCAGGAACTAATGAGAAACAAATAAATTAAATCTCTCTCTCTGAAAAAGGTTATAAAGCCATTTCTAAAGCTGTGGGAGTCCAGTGAACCACAATGAGAGCCATTATCCACAAATGGCAAAAACAGAACAGAGCTTAAACTTACCAGGAGTGGCCGACGAACCAAAATTACCTGAAGTGCATAGCGACGACTCATCTAAGAAGTCATTAAAAAAAAAAAAAAAAACAGAACAGCATCCGAAGAACTGCAGGCCTCACTTGCCTCAGTCAAGGTCATTGTTCATGACTCCACCATAAGAAAGAGATTGGGTCAAAATGGCAGGAGCAGGAGCTCAGCGAGCTGCAGGAGCCCAGTGAGCTGGAGGGGCCCGTGCTGCCTGCAGAGGAGCTTGGCGAGCCGGAGGAGCTCAGCGAGCTGAAGGAGCCCATGCTGCCCGTGGAGGAGCCCGTGCTGCCTGTGGAGGAGCTCATTGAGTGGGAGGGCCTCAGCACACCAGAGGGGCCCGCGCTGCCCAAGCAGGGGGTCAGCACACTGGAGGAACAAAGTCCATGTCCAGCACAGCCTTCACGGCCACGTCCACGTTCTGCTTGGCTGGCATGTCATGGATTTGTTGCAGTGCTACGCCGGTAGCCGCCGGAGCTGCCACGACTGTGGCCGCCGGAGCTGCCACCCATGCCGGGTGACATGACACGGGAGTCTAGAGAGCTAACGGGATTTATTGTGTTCTTGTTATTACATTTTTCTAGTTACAGAAATTTTAGAGGGATATCCCTCAATACTGTAAATGCACAAGAGTGTCTTGCTAATTTCATTTTTGACATACACTAATTCTTATATTATTGTGCACAATTTGCAAAAAACAGCATGTGCATTAAAATACACTATGTCCTAGGAGCCATACAGAAAGGCAAACATGAATTTCAATAGCAGCAGTGAACCTTCGATAGGTTCTATAAGGAAAAAAAATAGGACATCATTTTTGGTTTCTGCAGGTAATGGCGGCCATATGACAGTTCCTGTTGACAACATAATGATGTTTATTCCAATGTAGAAAGTGCTATGAACACCTGATGTTTTTGTTGCTGCGTGCACAAAGGAAACCACAACCAGAGACATGTTGAATGCATATGTGATTACATTTTCATATGCAATAAAGTTATTCCTCTAGCTTATTTGGTTGCAATTCTATCCGGATTTAAAATTAATTACCCAAGGGCACCATTTTTGCTCACTGCGTTGAGTCCAACCCGCAGCCCTTTACTGCCCAACTGTCCAGTCAAACATACAAAAAAATAGGAAATCTGAGAGGGGGCAAACACTTTTTCACATCATTGTACACATCAAAAGCACTAGCAGTGAAACCAAATAGAAACCAAAAACAAAAAGCAACACAAAACCCAGGACCAGAGAGTGGTGACGAGTGATAACAGCGCTGAGAGGATGCTTAAATAAAACCTGTTTGAAGGCCAACCTTTAAGGTTAGCCACTGGGAGACTTCTTTTTTCTGACTAGAAAATTAAAATGAGGTCTGATTTTTAGATTTAGTTTCACCATACACAGTTCAAAAATGTCAAAAAATTAAAAGTCCCATCAATAAGGACCCTTGAAGCAACAAGGATGCTAATTGACTGATAGAAAGTTAAGCATTTGTTATTCTTGGGAGCACACTTCACAACCCTCTGTTGGACCTTTGGTGCACCCCTGAAGGACCCCTGGGAGGCCCTCAGACCCCAGTTTTAGAGCCCTGAGGTGGTGAAACCTAAGGTGCCGTGGTCTGTCAGTGATGCATCTCGCCTCAGCTCGCCTTGCTGTCACAACTACGCTGCTGTCACTGAGCAGCTCGCAGGGCTCAGGATTTATTTTTGGATTATCATGGCGCCTGTTCCTTCCATTTGCAGAAGGGGGGTCGAGTTGGGCTCAACATGAACCTGCCGCTCTGACACTCCGGGCTGGGACAAGCAGGCAGCAGCCGGCCGGCCGCCCCCCAAGCAGCAGTCGCACAGGTAAACACACCATAATTACGCCTTTTGTTCTCCAAATAGAGCGTAGGGACACTGTTCGCAGGGTTAGTGAGGCAGAATCAACCCCCCCCCAACTCGGCACCAAGGTGTCTGATGTGATTGGGGAGCTCAGGGTGCTTTTTCTTGTCCTCAGTGCAACATTAAAGCACCAGCAGGGATGAGCTAGGTGCTAATCACGCACTGTTTTGGCTTCAAAAACACACTCTGTCCTCTCGGTTATTTGTCCTCTTCTGCAATGAGGTCAATGAGATTGACTGTACTCTTATCTTCTTTTGTGTAGTTCTTGAGAATAAAGCTGCTCACTGTTTTACAATGAGCTTGAACCTGTGCTCTGTTCTGTTAAGGGGAACCTGCCTGGAGTGCTTTTGAACATCAGCAACAAGTTTTTACCTGGTAAGCTCTCCCATTTTTCATCAAAAACCACTGTTTGCTGTGATTGATCGTCATAACTTCAGGTTAATGACTTTTTGGGGTGGATTCATTTGCTTAAGCAGGGCATTGTGGAGCAGCTTGGCCTTTATTACACAGCTATTATTACTCTTTCCTCTTTTGAACTAGCATCCTGAAGGCACTCCAAATACCAAAACTACCAAAGCCTTAAAAGGAGCAGTGAGCATCTCATGTGTCAGGCAGGCAGCAGGTTCAGACAGGGAGATGTGTGCATGCAAGGGTGGGTGGGAGGTCTAAAACACAACCAGCACTGGCCTACATTTCACTGAGGTGACACACATAGTAAACTGAGGGTATCAAACACTCGTTTTTGCAGACTTCATGATGTCAGCGTTGCTTTATTTGTAACACGAACCTTCTTATTACTTCTTATCAAAAACATTTCTGCATCTTATTTTAAGCTGACCTCGACTCTGCTGTCTCATTTTCCATTAATTAAAAAAGAACTACAGAACAGTCCATTAGAAAATATATCTCCTAGTCTGAGGTTCATGATCCATTTCTGTTAAGTGGTGCTGTCATGTGATTGGACATTCTCAGTGACAACATATTTCCCAGGCCCTATCAGGCGTCTGGGAGCTGTGATGTCATAAGGTCAGATGCTTTGCATTCACTTTCACCCTTCAGCAGAACTGCACATACACGTCTATATGTGTGCTTTTATTTATGTGGGGTGAGACATGAGAGGATATGTGATGGAGCTGCCCTCCATTTCTGTCTGGTATTAAATATCAAACTATGATTTATGGCCTGACTGGGAAAGCAAATATAACCTTTTTTTTTTTTCAAAATAATAACACCAACACAAGGTAAATATGTTGAATTCTTAAATTTAAAGAAAGAAAAGTCTACGTGCAAAGTAAATCATCTCACTAAATAATAGGGAGATACCCAAAAATCAGCCATTTATTGATTCTACTGGTTTTGACATTGGAGAATGTACAGGATTATTGTGACTCCATGACATGTTCTCTAGCATCACTATTACCAAGAAATATCTATGCATGAAGCTATATGACACAAGTCAATTAGTTAGACTACAATAAAATAAAGGCCTGGATGTAATAACTTTTTCTATATTCAGACAAAATTGTTCTTAAAAATCAAAAAAAAAAAATCACAGAAACATGTTGTCTAAATACACTGGACGGTATTACCTTAGTCGTCGGCAACACTATGGAACCTGGGAGCAATTTTTGATCAGGATATCTCCTTGAGTGCACATATTCAGCTAATATGTAGGTCTGCTTTCTTTCTTTCTTTGGAGTATCTATAAAATTAGAAACATCTTGTCTGAGTATTGCTGAAAAACAGGGGCTAAAAATAGGGATCACATTTCTCCCACATTGGCTTCTCTTTGGTGGCTGAACAACTGGATTTAAAATTCTTTTAAAATTCTTTTTCTCAAATACAAAATTCTCAATAATCAGTCCCACCTGATCTTAAAGACCTTCTAGTACCATAGTATCCTAACAGAGCTCTTTGAGGTTTCTTGAGTTTCTGAGAGTAGAATGGGAGGAAAAGCCTTCAGCCATCGGGTCCCTTCCCTCTCCTGTGGAACCAGCTCCCAGTTTACCTTTCAGCTTTTGTTCAGACCGCTGCGATACGTCATGTGAATCACTGTAAGCTTTTCTTTTGCACTCACCTCTTTTCAGTCCCCATGTTTATATCTCACTTAAGCATGTCAATCGTCTTCATCTCCCTTGGTCTGTGTTTTGTCCTTGTCACCTCATTATTTTGTTCATCCGCTTTCACTTCCACCCCCCAACTGGTCGTGGCAGATGGTTGCCCATCCCTGAGACTGGTTCTGCTGGAGTTTTTTTCCTATTAAAAGGGAGTTTTTCCTTCTCACTACGTGTTTGCTCATAGGGGGTTATTTGATTGTTGGGGTTTTCTCTGTAGCGTCTTAATACTGTAGCGTCTTTACCTTACAGTATTAAGCCCATTTATGTGGCTGTTGTTGTAATTTGGCACTACATAACTGAACGTGAGGTGAATTAAAACTAATACACATTATCCTCCATCTATGAAAATTATCATATTGCAACTCCCCACATTTTATAACCTTAAATCTTGAACATGTAGAATGAAAGCCATAATAAACTTGACATTATTAGCTCTGATATTGATGTATAGCAAACTGTAAATAATGTATTGTCTATTGAGAATCTACAGATTCAGTTATAAGATTTTAAGGTCACAAATTGACAGTTTCTTTCCGTTTCTTTGACTTTCTGTTGAACTCTGAAAATACTTATACTAAAGATACTAAATACTAAAAAATACTAAAGTGACAATTCTTTAAGACAAAGATATAATTTTGTGAAAAGATTTCTGTGTAAGTCAGTAAGTTTACTAAGAATAGACTACGCGGCTGCAGTCAATGGAGAAATATAGCTTGCATTTATATACATTCATCTTACTCACTTCTCCTGTTACACCAAGTTTGTATCTGATGGCTTTAAGGCAGCTGGTCCTGCAGAGACTCCATCTGAGAATCCGCATCACAGCTCTCTGATTTATTGTATTTAGGAAAGTGATGCGGCCTGTAAAAAACCAGGAGTCTTAAAAAAAGAAAGCAGGTGATTGGCCAGCGTCCGCTTTGCCTTCAAACTAAAATTAGGCTGTGAAACAGGCTTCCAGCATCAGCTGTGAAGGGGTATCATAGAGCAGGAGGAGTTCAGCTTGATTCTTTGGGTGGGTGTTTCAGCCTGAATTGCCAATATCCGTCTTCCATCAGGACATCAGTGTTTGAGGCACAGGAAAAACTTTTCGAGAGAAGTTGATGTATTTTAACTCTTGCCAGACTAACGCCTTGTTCATATGCTAAGAATGCACATCTTTTCCATCTGTCTCCAATGGAATACCTTTGTATTGCTAAAATTGGGAATAAAATATTTCTGAAACAGACTGAAACCTTAGTAGTCTATAGTAACCCAATATCATTTTACCATACTTTGTACACTATAGGTGCCTGGTTAGTGGCTAGTAAAAGCATGCTAGCTCTCTGGTTAAAGGGGTTATTTTTTGCTGTTCATTGCCTTTAATGAAAAATGTAAATAATAATGATAATATATTTGTGGTAATAAGTAATGGATCAGTATACTGCTGCCTGTCCAATTGGTTGCTCATCCCATGGATTCCATTTCTACCAAGACTGGAAACAGATAGTCCCTCCCCTGCATTATAGGCGTGTTGAGTTTGGCATAAGTGGGACGTGAAATTGGTAGTGTAATAACACTACCAATTATATGGTAGTGTTATTACCAATTATAGACTTTACTGAGCAACGTTGGAGAAGCTTCCAAGTCTGAAAAATAAAGAACAATTAAAAACTGAATACTACATATTTGTTCAGAAGGCTAACGGAGGGTGACTGCTGTGGTCGCAAAAAGAGTCACATTTGCATTCTTACTAAACACTTTCCAGATGAATTCACGGTCTCAGGTGATAGTTCCAAATTTAACTGCAATAAACAGCAAACTAAGCTAAAGTGAAGACACAACTCAAGTAAAAAAAAGAAAGATTTTAATTTAATCAAGAAAATGACTTAAAAACACATACAGGTAAACATTGCAGGACATTAAAGGTGAAAAATGTCATTTAGTTTGGATGTTATTAGTCTTCTGAATTGCAGTATCAGTCCCATACACACCAACTTTAACTGCCCCCCTTTATCTTCCTGCAAGCAGAACAAGCTGCTGCATTGTAATCAAAGTTAAACAGTGGAACAGATTATGTAGACATCTAGTGGTTTTGTGAAGAAGTGTATACTGAGGCAGTAAATGTGAAATTAAGATAGCAGATGTCAGCTGTGTTTCAAATCTCTCCCAAGTCCAGCTTCTTTTGCTTTTGATTGCTAACAAATTTCCCACGTGTGGGACTAATAATAAAGGTTATCTTTTCAAGATTGTTCTTTAGCAAAGGTTTAAGTTCAGAACATGTAACACGTCAAAGGGTGAACCAACACTTCTATGCAATTTCTAAAATGTAGATGATTTCTATAGGACCCCTCCCCCATACATTTAATATTTCACAAAACATCACCATTCAGTGATCAACTAGACTTGAATTATGATTTACCAAAAACTGCAGAGGAGAAGAAAAACAAATAGCAAAGTTTACAGTCAGATATATACACAATACTAGAAATGCAATGCAAGAAAACATGGAAAGAAAGAGAAAATCGGTTAAATATAAACATTAAATGATCAAATGGTTTTGGGCTTGAGCTGATGCTTTCTTGTATAATTGTACAACCTCCACAATCTTGAGAAACCTCTATTTAGCAGTTTCTCTGTAGGTATTAACAAAGTTTTTCTGGTTCTGGTTACTTGTGTTAGATGTCTGTATCACCAGCACATTGTTGTGAGATCAAGATGGAAACCACTTGAAGAGCAGCGCCATTTCAGTAATCACTGTGACATAAATCTGCAAAAAACAACAAGAAAATTGTTGCAAAACAGTCAAACTCCCATTTGCGCAATTTTCAGAAACATTTTCAGGACCAACTTACTAAATCCTTCATTAATTTAAGTTAAGTTAAGATAAAATGCTGTGAGTCTGGTTACATTTCTGAAAGAAAAAGCTCAATGACCAATGTTAAAGACAGAATTTAAATCAATGATTGACTTACAGTCAGAACTAAAGACGAGGAACCAACCATTATTATAATCTTATTTATTTATTGGCATCTGGACCAGTTTGGTATTGTACAGGTCCAGAGCTGTAATCTTTGTTAGTTTTTGACAGCTTGTGACTTTTTTCTCCTTAGGGTGCTGAAGCACTCATGGCTGTCGCTTATGGTAGTGTCACCCAGCCAGGCCTGCTTTCCCAGCAGTACCCCCCACCCCTGCTTCCCAAGCCTGGAAAGGACAACGTTCGGCTTCAGAAACTCCTCAAAAGGACTGCCAAGAAAAAAGCTTCTGCTCAAGCATCACAGTCTACCGCACTTTTCCGCTCCAGCCTCTCCCCTGTAAATGAAGCAAGCCCTGACCTCGAGCACAGTGACCACTCCACCCCACCTCGCACTCCAGACACACCACAGAGCATCTACAGCAACCAACAGCCACCAAGGTTCATCATCAGGCTTCCGTATCAGCATGTGGCATCGCCATACCCACAGCGTGCAGCTTATGGCAGAGGAGCTAGGATGTCACCTCCAACAGTGGCAATGCCTTCATACTCTTACTCTCAACATGTCACCACAGTTTCTTACCCAGTTTACCCTGAAGGAGTCTCAGCAGCCCTGGGACAAGTCACTCAGCCAGGGCCACCCAAAGTGCTGCTGTTGGCTTCTGAGGTGACAGTATCTGCTGCTGAATTGGACACAGCTGTAGCAACCGCACCTTCAAAACCTCGAAGTCCAGGTCCAACTCCATTTACAATAGCTGGGGGTCAGCCAGTGATTAGACCTCTCACTGTGTTGACCCCACTGGTCAAACCCAGAAGTCCACGTCCAACATTTAAAGCAACCGAACCCTCAAAATCACCCAAACCCATGTTTGATGTCCCTCAAATTAGGATGTACACTGCAAGCACATCCTTTTACGAGAATTCCAGGATGCCACCAGTGTATGACACAGCTGGATTAACTGCTATTGGTAGTACATTACCTCAAAGTAAGACACCAGTTGAGACAAAACAAGCTACTCAGAGAACAACACCAACTTCAGATATTAAGAGAGGCATTACACCAACAGCAGAGATTAATGCCACCATTGTTCCTGCTTTGGAGATCAACACAGCCACATCAATATCTGAAATCAAAAGAGTCACGCCAACTGCCGAAATCAAAAGAGTCACGCCAACTGCCGAAATCAAAAGAGTCACGCCAACTGCCGAAATCAAAAGAG
>NW_005187630.1:104301-144224 GCF_000239375.1 Pundamilia nyererei | reverse complement strand
GAAATCAAAAGAGCCCCACCAACAACAACTGAAATCAAGAAAGTCACCCCAACAGCTGAAATCAGAGTTAAAACACCAACTTATGAGTTCCAAACATCAAGAACTGCAGCAGGAAGGCCTAAAACACCAGCGCACCATGTAAACCGCGCTGCAACACCAGTATTTGAGATCTCAAGACCCAATCCTCTCTTATTTGCAGTGTCACCAGTCACAGTAGAGTCAGAGTGGTCGAGGGCACCTCAAACAGTGGTAAGCAGTTCATCTGCTTCCCAAAGTGTGAAGACTACAGTGCCTCTTGAACAAACATTAAATAGGGACATCCACTCAGACATGATGCCTTCAGCAAAACCAATACAACCAAGTATTAGAAAGTCAAAGTCGGAACCCATGCTGTCAAGCAGAAAGAGTTCAACTGGGTCTGAAGAGCCCAAAACTTCAATAACACCAGCAGTGACTGGGTATCAGAGGGCTAAGACTCCAACATATGAGGCATCCCGACTTATTACCACATCACCTGGCTACAAAAGACCAAAGACACCCACCTATGGGACATCACCTTTAAGTGGGTCACCTATAGGCTTTCAGAGACCTAAAACACCAACTCAAGTGTCTCAAAAGTCAAAGTCTGGTTATCGTGGACTCACACCGGCTGAATACGCTGCTTATGGAGGAATCAGAACTTACTCTCCAGCATTTGATATTTCAGTTTCAACTACGCTGACTAAAGAGGATGATAAAGCTAAAAGAGAGATCTCTGAAGAATCAAAAGCCCCCAGCCAAGAACCCTCTGAGCCATCTACAGTCAAAGAAACACCAAAAAATGTTGCTCACTACCACCAGAGAGATGAGAAGGTTGCTGCCACACCTCCAGTCCCTTTTATTGTTGTTACACAAGCATCTGACTCACCTGGAGCGATGTTAACACAAGAGAAGAGCACTGTATCTGGTCTGGTTGCAGCAAAAGGAGATACAACAATCATTCAAGAAATGCCAAAAACTATACTTTCAACAGCAGAGAATGAGAAAGTGGAAACACTTATTCAAGAAACTAAACCAAAGACTCCTGAAACCAAACATCCTTTGCCTAAAGGTGGAGACCAAGATCCCCTGAAGGCAGTAAAGAAGCTTCTAGGTAAAGAAAAAGTCCCGACTGCTGAGCAGAAATCTATACCTGAGAAAAATGCTGATGTCGCAGAAATAAAGGAACAAGGAAAACCTGTAAATGTCACTAATATCACACCTAAAGGCTCAAAGCCAAGTACTGCAGCATTTCCTCTGCTTAAGGTTTCTGCTGCTGTAGCAGACAAAGAACAGGACATTAAAACAGAATCACCTTCAGGAGATCAATTGGCACCTGAGAAAAAGGACAGTGATGAGAGCCTACCAGTAGGCGAGTCTCTTCTTAAAGCCATATTAAAGCCGAAGGGATTGAAATCTAAAGCGAGCGGTTGGTCAAGGCTCAAGACACACATGGTGGTGGAGCAGGCGGAGCCCAAATTCCCAGATACAGGCTCTGAGAAGGTGGTCACGGGGCAGGACCAGAAGGAGACAAAAACAGTGGAGAAAGCTGGAGACGAGCCCAGCACCCAAAATGAAAACCAAACCAAAGACTCTCCCAAGGCGACACAAATGTGGGACGCTGTCCTCTTCCAAATGTTTTCTTCCAAGGAGAACATCATGCACCAGATTGAGTTAAATAAAAGTGAGGAGGAGAAGAAAGAAGAGGGAAAAGATGAGCTGAAAGAAATACCGTCATTCGCGTACAGGTTGCCTGTGCTGCTTTTCAGTCCAAAATTTGATGCTAAAAAGCTCAAAGAGGCAGCATCGAGGCCGGTCACAAAAATTTCCACTGTATTTGAAATGGGCCTGATTGGGCGAAAAGGTAAAGATGAGGAACCAAAAGACTTTAATAGAACAGCAAGGGGGTTCACCACTTCTTAAGCTACACCCAAGATGAAGTGCCAAGACAAAAGTGTAAAAAACAAAACAAAAAAACAAAAAACCAAAACAGGATTCTATGTTTAATGTACAGATGCAGAAAATCTTAGCCACAGAAACAATGTAAAAGTCTGGAGTCTTAGTCCCTTGTTGCTGCAGTGCTGAAGAAAACTTCGGTCAGAACTTTATACTTGACAAATGCTTTGTGTGACTGGCTGTCAGGGTGTTAGCATACATGTCTGTATTTGTGGATTAGCTTGAAAGAGAGCTCTCTTTGTCTTAAAGTCATTGAGACATCACACCAAGTGTTGTAAGAGCTTCTCATTTGTTCTTTTCTTCAAAGTGTTCACAATAAACAGACACTGTTAGATTATGAATTAGCGAGATTCTAAAAGTGCCCTGTGGAGTTTTCTATTAAGAAACATACATAGGGGAGACCGGGGATAGTTGTAACATTTTTGACATTTCTGTCTGTAAATTGGAGCTCTTTTAAGGTAGTGGATTCAAAATGTAATGCAAAGTATTTACATGTCTCGGCTATTAAATAGTGCAACTATTTTCTCTGCAGCACAATTACCCATTGCATGGTATGGTCTCAAACACAAAGAGTGAAATGTTACAATTAACCCCATAGTCTGGGTTAGTTGTAACATATCCTGGGGTAAAATGTAACACAATGAAATAAGGGTACTAACAAAACATTAACATGTAATCTTTGTTTATTCAACACATGAATGCACTTAGAGCCATTTATGTAGTTGTGTGTGTGTGTGTGACAGAATGCAGAAATCTAGCTTTTGAACATATTCCAACCCCCCAAAAAAGACAAGTTATGGAATTTTCTGCAACTGAATATTTCATTAATTTTGGTTGGTCTTCCTTGAGTTTGGCCTCATTGGCTCAGTGGGCATTATAACCTACAACTCTTGCACCAATTTTGAACATAACAATGAAGCTGAAAAAATGTAGTTGTTCACCAGCATCGCAATTCCATTACTTTTTATCATGGCTTACCTTGGTGTGGTTTGCAAAGTGCTTCAGAAAGATGAGGAAATCTGTTTCTTGCACCCATCCTGACTTATTTCCACTACCAGTACTTCCTACTGGTCCATCTCTGACACAGAGGTCTGCATAATGTATGTGTGGGAACACAAACAGTGGAGGAATTGTGTTGCCAATGGCATTAACCGCATATACAAAAGCGACCAGTGAACCTCTCTCTGCTGATGTCGTTGCCCCAACTTGTTTAATATAAGTTAAAGTAATAGTGTGGTAAGTTGTAACATCTGCATTATTGTTACAACTAACCCAGACTGTTGCTGTTACAACTGACCCAGACTCCTATAGCCATGAACTAGCTAACATTACAGCCAATGGCTAAAACATTAGCACTAAAGACTTACACAGAATATATCCCCATAGACATACAAATAACATAATTTAAGTTTGATGAGTTTAACTGCAAAGCAGATAATGCTATTAGAAATTGAAATAAAGTAGAAAAACTTACTTTTTGGCATACAAATTACTTCATTTCGTGTTAAATTGTTTGTGTTTGACAAAATGTGCTGATTTTTCACATGTGATAGCAGAACTGAGTTGGGCGTGCACAGGATGAGTCACATCATTTGAAACTTAGCTCTGATTGGAGAAATTGGAAGTGTTACAACTGACCCACGTTACAACTATCCCCGGTCTCCCCTACTGTTAGGTGTTTAAAAGGTCAGGGTGTTGAGTGTAATTTTCATTTGCAAAGCATTTTGAAAATATGGTTCTTATATTTCTGGTTCTTAGCTTTCATCTTTTCTGCTTTGTTGGTGCATTGCTACAAATTTAGGCTTTGGCTTCACTCTACCAACTGTATTGAAAAGGACAAAACCTAAGAGAGATTAAAATTGAGATATTCTAACTGCATGAAACAGGTCTTATAGTGTATGTAAAAACCACAACATACTGCTAATAGTGATCAGAAAACTCCATAGGGTACTTTTATTACAGAAATGTGGATGCTTAGAAAAATAAATTAACTTTTGGTGAATAAAAATATGTTTTTATGGCTAATAAATAAAATGTAAGTGATTTTATGATACATAATTTGTTCAATTATTATTCAAATATGCAGTTTTATTCAAACTGGTGCTACTTACCTTAGGGTAAGACTTCTCGTTATGATTTTGTTTTTCAGGCTGTAGATGGTTGTGTTTTGCGAATAAACCCTCTTAGAATCACACTGCATGAACATTTTTGAGATAATTTAAAATCACTATGATCTAACAAAAAAAAGGGCAAATTGGAGGGAGTTTATTTAAATCTGACTAATATTATAATTTTCATGTTTACAGGTTACATATTGAGCCGCAGTACATTTTTACACATGCTTACTGGTAGCTGTATACGGTGGTAAATGCTGCATAAATAAAGCACTGGGCTTTGCTATGAAAAATATAATTCCCATATAAAGTTCAAATTACTATAAAATTATTTTAGTGATTTTCAGCTCAACATGTTAAATTTTACTGTGACTTAAAGACGGTTGATGAGCTAAAAGCGTGTGAAAGTTGTTTGAAGAACGATGAAGAGCAGCCTCCACTGTGATGGAGGTCAGTGGGATAGTGATCTGTGAGGTCAAAGGTAAAGATGCACAGAAGGGATTTGACTGTAATGCATGGTAGGCACTCCAAACTTTATTTTAAAAGCTTTGTTTGTTTTTTGTCCAGCCCGAGTCAGGAGAAGTCTTTCACTGGTGATCTTTTTAACGTGTGTGTTGGAGCTACTGATTATTCTAGGTACAGCGTATAAAAGTCATCTTTAGTTGCTGACACTGTCAAAATAAATCTTAAGCAGAGTTACCCTCATGTTCAGTTTATTTACAGTAACACAGGAAATAAAAACTGCTCTGATTTTTTACTTTCCTATAGTTGGAAAATGTAAAAGAAATCTTTCTCTACCAAATTCAGTTCTTTTCATTTTCATATCTCTATCTAGGTTACTCTGTTTGAACATAGCTTAGCATTTCATAATAAAACCAAATTGTGACTTCTGTCTCTGTTGCTGTATTTTCGTTATCACTGCTGTTTTATTTAAAGTGAAGCACTTTGAACTGTTTTCTTTTTCTTACGTGAAGCTTGCTGTACTGCTGCCCTGCACAAAAGGTAATGAAAAATAAACAGTCTGACTTAAATGTTTCTCAACATGTACATTTTTCTTGCCCATAGGTTCAATTCAGCGTGGAACATCAGGGGCAGAGATAGCTCAGTAGGTAGAGTGGTGGCCCCATGAAGGTTGGGGGTTCGATTCCCCTGAGGTACCCCTGAGCAAGGTACCGTCCCTACACACTGCTCCCCGGGCACCCAGTGGCTGCCCACTGCTTCACTGAGTGAATGGGTTAAATGCAGAGAGGAATTTCCCCACGGGATCAATAAAGTATACATTATTATTACATCAGTATATTTTTAAGTCATGCAATGAATTGAATGAAGAAAAGAGACAAGCTGAAACAGCTTCCTGCTGATCACAAGCTGAAAGACACTTCTGAACATCACAACAGATCAGCAGTTTACCCTTTACCCTGATTCACACGCTTACATACATCAGCCAGCTCGCCAGATGGTTCAGGCATCATAGTGGAATCAATGCTTAGAGTTTAATGATGCTTTGATGTAGAATAAACTTTAAACTGCCAGGGCTGCACACTGCACATATATTAAATACAAAAATGCCACTAATTTTGTTCTGCCAGCAAATTCTCTAATGAAAGTCACTGAACCAAGCAATCCAATCTGAAAACAGGCTCCTGTGCGCTGTAGTCAAGATGGTGACCACTGAGAGTAAGAACAGAGTGCTTACCATCTTGCTACTCAGAGGACTTTGTGTCATCATATCTGTAGGAACGGTGGTACACAGTTTAAGAGACAGCTAGCTCTTAGTCTTTTACTTCCTTGTCTGTGATCTTACCCGACTTTCCATTGGTGAACGTCCCTTCGTTCTCGTCGTCCACAGGAATCTTCTCATATTTGCCGTGTCCAGTGACGACAAATTTGTACTTTTTATTAGCCGCTGAGCTCTGAGGAGATAAGCAAGAGCTCATTTTGAATATTTTTTACAGATTAGAAATCTGAAGATGAAAATCCAGGTCAAGATTTTCATATCACCATCACTGATGACATTTTTAAAAAATGATTCCTCCACCAGGTGAGAGTGGTGGAGGCCTCTGAAGTGTTCTTCCCTTATAAAAAGCACACTAGATGAGGAATGATGTGCCAGTTTCTCTAAAATGAGAAAACTGACTAACTCAGGCATCAGATAACTGTACCGTGAAGTTGTGAAAGGGACTTTTTTAAATTAAATATCCTTTTCCAGTGTTATATAGACCAAACAATGAACACTTCTGATGTACACAATAACAAAAGAAGCGAGGTAAATGCAAAGAAATTATTCTTAATTGAGCTTTACTTTACATTTAAGACTCTTCTGTGCTTGTATTCTATGTTTATACCTTCATGTTTTGTCCGGGCCTCCCCAACGAGTCTCCGATGACCTCCCACATGTTCTTCTTCTGCATCACATCTCCGGGTCTCAGATCCTGTTTTGTTTTTTAAAAAACATGGCTCAGGAGTCTTCCATGAAATCTGGTGCATAGACTGAATAAATCTAGCTGTTCTTGATTTGCATTCCACTTACATAAAAAAGGAAAAGACATACTTTTATTGTTTTTTTTCTTAGTCGTTTCTAAATATTGAATTGTTTATGTAATTTCCTGATTTATTTTACATTTTTAGGATAAAGGAAATGGAGAAATTCTGTTATATAGAGTTATCTCTGACGTTGCCACTAGAGGGAAACCTCACATCGCAAACTGCACCTGAACGCATCACTGTGAGCTCAGCTATTACACAGGAGAGGCGAGTTTAGTGCAGCTGCTCTCTTCATTAAAACCGCGCACACACACAGAGATTTCCTTTGAATACATAAAAAACAGCTTAAAGGACAATCACGCTGCCTGTGAATGCCAAACAAAACTGCAGAAGCACCATTAACATCTGAAACCACTCTTGTTGGAGTGAATGTGACTTACAGCGGGTCTGCTGCTCAGCTGTCTGCTGCCGTCTGAGGGGCCTTTCACCCACTGATTGATCAGATTGGCCACGCCCACCTTCAGACCCTCAGTGTCCTGATTGATGAAGCACAAACAGGATGAAATGTTTCACTTTCATCTTCAGTTAAACTCAGATGTTTAGTTGAGTATTTAACTTTGTTTATTCAGTTGTTCCGCACTTTCATTAAAGCAAACTAGGTTCATTTAGCTGGATAACAGCGTCCTGCTCTGTGGAGGCAAAACATGCCTCAAAGGGAGAGGCATAATAAACCTTCAATACAGCAATATATTTAAATAATAATGATGATGATAAGAAAATATGAAGAAAAGATAGATGAAAAATTAAATAAAATACAAAAATTTTAAATTATGGCCTGTTTACATTTTTTAAAGTATTATTTTTAATAGATTACATTTTTTATGTAATGTATCTTTAAAAATACATTAATTTTCTTTCATTTATGAAATTGTTAATGTATTAGACTTTTTAAATATAAAATTAAAGTAAAAAATATATATTTTTAATTTCCTTGGGTGGATAAAATTAAATGTGATTATTATACATATTAAAAATATAGTATAAAAAATTAAAAATGACAATTCAATTCACTTTAGCAGTAATTTTGCTTCTTTTTAAGATATAAAATGTTTAATTGGTGTAATTAAATTGCAGTCAGTGCTGGACCTGCAGAATAAATTCGATGAAAACTCCTTTGTAATATCCATAATATGTGTTTGATAAATAAATATATCTCCCTTAATTTGGTTCTTTGCTTTTCTCTTCATGACCTGCTGAGAAAAATCAAAGCTTGGACAAATTATTTTTAGCCCATAATAACTGCTCTCTGTTTCACTAACAAGCGCCTGTTTGACCGTTCACATCAAAGAATTCCCGTAAAACAGAACATATGAAACAGGTGAGGATGGATCTGTTTGCCAGACTTTAAATAAACACGTGAGGTTTTAGCCGTTAGGTCAGACAAACATGACGATCAAAGAGGCTTTAAATGGGTAAAAATTTCAATAATCCTCCACAAGCACATGCAGAAAAGCAGCATGATCGGGTGAAGCAAAAGGGATTTGGTTCTAAAGTGCAGTGTTTTAATGTGATGCTAGCAACTTTATGGTCATCCTTAAACCCCCTAAAAAGCTTGTGATTACCTATCAAAATGACCAAGAGAAGTTCCTTTTAGGTCAAACTGGCTCTGCTTTAACTACATACCACAGATCGTAGCTTTACATGCATTTACATGAATGTAAAACAAAGCAGAAATCTAAAGGTACCCCGTTAGATTGTTTCCTCTCACCTTGCAGGTGGCTCCCTTGCTGGGACTCTGGCTCCAGGCCTCTCCAGCCTCAAACAGGTTCTTCTTGGAAGCGACAACCTCAGGTGATTGGGGCAGGTCATTCAGTGATGCCTTCACTGCCCGAGCCTCCTGGGAGTTCTGCACAAAGACAAACCTCACAGTTAGCAACAAGTGGCAGCATCCAAGGCTGAAAGATGAACATCATCTTATTGACATCTTAGCTTATTATCATGTCCTGATATTTAAAACCTTAGAATTTATTTCAGAGAGGGTGTATTTGTTAAAAACGTTTGCTAGAATAAGCTGGAATGCTATGTTTCTTTGCAATATACATCTAACCGCATTCAAATTGTGGTTTATATAAATGACATAGTTTAGGCAGATTTATGTGAATCACAGGTGTAATCTCAATCTAAAAGATTTATGGTGAGAATATTCTCTCTCCTGCAAACCTTTAATTTATGTTCTTTTGTTAAACCTGTTCTTGTGCTGCAGTCTATAAATCTGCATGGGAACCACCTGAGGTGAAAAGGAAAACGAGGAATGGAAAGATAAAAATAAAAAGCTGGGATCACCACGTTTTCCTGTCATGCATCCGTTTTACACGCACAATTGAAAATATGTGCGGGTGATGTAATCGCCCAGGTGCTGCCGAGGTTTGTGGCCACTGCACAAAAAGGGTCAGAGCAGCTGCTGCTGCCCCCAGCTGAGTCCAAACAATGTGAGTGCAAAGTTTCAAACCTGCAGCAGAGCAACCATCACGCGCTTCTCGCTGCGGAAAACACCCGAGGGTTTGCAGAAAATTCAAATCAGAGGAAGGAAGCAACTAGTGCACAAACATTATCCTGACGAGTCAATGCTTTCCGCATATTGTACCGAAATTATCTCAATGACTTTTTATTTTTGTGCCATCCTCACGCTTAACCAACAGAAAGGATAATCGTCAGTCTGTTGTGAGGCCGTGCCTGTAATGAACACTGCAGCGAGGCAGATATGAATGAGACCAACAGGCTGTGATAGATATCTGTGGGCAGGAGGGGGGGTTGTGGTTCGGGGGCTGATGAAAACATTCATTAGCTTCATCAATGCTCCCTCTGTCTGCATGTGTCTTTGTACAAGTCATGACTGAATATGGTTACGTCATGTCTCCCAGAAACATGAGTGGAGGTTTCATGTGAACACGAGGAGAGTCTGTGGGGTCTTAACAAGCAAGTGAAAAAAGACGGTAAACCTTGAAAATCAATAAAATATTAATGCTAAGTGACCTGCCAGTGAATACTGGTATCATTAAGCTGTTTGAGGAGCGGCTGGTGACAGTGAGGGATGGACCTGGAGAGCTGAGAAATTATTTGAGGTTACAAGTAGAGTCATGGACGTGTGTGTGTGTGTGTGTGTGTGTGTGTGTGTGTGTGTGTGTGTTGACCTCCACAGCGTGGGCGTACTGCTCCAGCTTGTCGTCGATCTTGGATGTCAGGAGGAGAGGCTGCGTCTTCTTGAAGCTGTTACTGAGTCACACAAAGCAGCAGGAAATTAAAACCAGAGACACGGAGTCTGCGTCACATTAATTTTAATAGATTGCTCCCTTAAATTTAAAATAAACATTTTCTATGTTAGAGAGCATTACTACCTTAAACTAATTAAAATGTTTCAACTCTAAACTTTATTTTTATGATCCTGTCATTCATGTATCGTCTGCTGCTGATTATCCGGGTCACAGGGGGGCACAGTCTCCATGGCCAACTCTTCCAGCTCGTCTGGGCCACACCAAGATTTTCCCAAGCAATAGGAGAGATATAATCTGCGGGTTTAACTGGAGATCTCCAGATCTCTCATTTGAACAGATCTTACCTAGGAGGAGTTTCCTCAATTGTGAACAAGTCCCTGAAAAACTTGAACTCTTTTATTTGATTAGGAAGGGCAGAAACTCCTTCCCATTCCGGAGTCGCCATGCCATTGTTTCCGGACTCGGACCACGTCCTAACACTTGGTGGTGCTAATTTTTTATGTATTTTTAGATCCAAGCGCTCCCGGGCATCAATATAATCAATATATTGAAAAATGGGACATTGGGGGTGTCAATAATGCAGTTAATATGATTTAAAAAAAACCAAACAAACAAAAAAAACGTGACAACTCTTCCTGTACTCTCTCAGCGCACACATTTGTACGTTGATTTGAATAAATTGGCCAAAAAAGCACACTTAAACCAAAGTTATGGTCTGTGAAAATCTATTATTGTGACAGCTCTAGTCCAGTCTGAGAATGTATGGCAGCAGGATTTCATTAAGCTGAAATATGACCTTTATATTTAAACCTTAAAATTTGATTGCTTTATATTGTCAGTTCAAAACGTGTGGCTCTCAGGTTTGGCCTCATGGTTCACCTGATGATTTTAGAACCTCCCAGGCATTTGCAAAATAAAGTTTGTGTCTGTCTGTGTCTACATTTTTACAACTTCCCAGTTTTCCATGTTCACACTATAATCAAGATCAAAAACGTTGGGTCAGACCAACTCACGTTGGCTCCAGAAACTGAGTCAAAGCTGGATTTGCGGTTGAATAAATTAAAGTCTGTCTGAAATGTTTTTGTCTTGTGGTCTTTGCAGATCCAGCAGATCCTCCTCCCTATTTTTTGGCTTTCCCCGGCTTCAGATAAGAGCTCTGACATTATTCTTTCATGGCAGGAGGGAAAAACTCATTTATCATCTGAATCTTTGACTTTGACATGTCTGAGGCGCCATCATGGGGCAACACCCGCTTTTAAAAGGAGGTTTGACCTGATGATGTCATGCAGCTGAGCAAACATCAGAGGCTGCTGCTGAGGTTGTCATAGCTGGAAGCCGTCACTTAGTTTTAACTTCTGCAATAAAGTTTAAGGAGGGAAAGTTTCTACCTGTCAATAAGTCTAGATGTTAAATTCAAACTTTCAGCTATGTAGTAAACCACATGTCTGTAGCACTAAAACCACTACACAAACGTAGTAATAAATAAGTAGAAATCCTTTACAGAGGTTTTTATGAACTTATACACCTCTGGCCATGACACAAGATGTACCAGACTTAATTTATGAGGATGATCAAAAAAAATGTATGGCTACCTCCAGGAATCCTCCCTCCTGACAATACTGCAGTCATCACACATGAGCAAAGCTCCTGCTTAGAAAAAGCCCCTCTGGCATTCATCCATCCAGACCAGACATGTTTCATTAAAGGCAGACACTTATCAGCACGGTTGGATATGAGCAGGGCTGCACATAAGTGGTCCGCATATGCGCATTCGCTGTCAAAATAAAAGACGCGCACCAGATAAGAAGTTGCAATGCGCGTTTGTGTCCATAAGATTTTCTGGAGGAGGACAGACATTTGTTAAGAACTCTTAAAGATGTTGAAGAAGCTCCTTTAAGCAATTACTTTGGTGTTCCTCCACCTCCGAAGAAATGTCAGAAGGAGTCCGAACCACAAAAGAAGCGCGTATTCTCACGTAAAATGGGTTAAATTCACAAAACTTCACTCTTCATAATTGGTGCCAGGCAAGGATGTCCTCTCTCTCCATTTCTCTATGCACTATTCATAAAACTGCTATGTGCAATAATAAAGATAGTAAACTTCTAATACCAAACATAATATTCTCCTTTATGCAGATGATGTGCTCTTATTTCATCGGGACTCCCATTCTTTGCTGCCACAACTGTTTAAGTCCAGCTGCTCTGTAAACTGGTCAAAATCCATCATTTTACTTCTTTGTATGAATGAGAGGGTGTGGAAGACCTTTCACCTCCTCCAATTGCTTTAATCGCAGACTAAATTCAAATGAGCACCCACACACTCAGTTACACCTCTCATTTTCTGTACCACCTCTGCCCAGCCTGTAAGTTTCTTGCTTCATGTAATTAACTATGTATTTTAACTTCAGCAATTTACAGTTCACGAGTACTCTGCAGGCATTAACACTGTGGGAGTCAAAGGTTGAGCTGCCTGATGCCATCACACCTCTTCTGAACACACAGTTGTCTGTAAATTAAAGCATCCTCATAGAAACGTTCCTCCTGCTCAGAGCTGATAATATCCTGCTGCAGACTGCCTGGAGCCACCATACCTCACTAACCACGAGAGAAAACACAGCCGCCTGCATCTGGACAGAGTTAAGAGGAGCCATAAATCACAGCTTAGGAAAGGCGATGCACTGAGAGAGGTGGAGAGGTCACCTCCAACCCTTTTCATCAGGGTTTACGTTCAGACGGTGGAGAGTTAACCAGCAGCCAGAAAACTGAAAAAAGAAGCGGGTCACTTACGTCAAAAGGATTAGCTACTTCTTCAAGTTTATCAGTGGAAATACTTGCTTAGCTTTAGCATAGCTAGTCAGAAAAATAACTCCGTTAAAATATGTAGACACGTATTTTATCTGATAACATCTGAATTTGACTCTCTGTGGATAAAGTTGAATATCACATGCTCCTCCACTATTCAGATGCTTGGATAAAAAATTCTGCATTTTTCTTTGATCTGGAAGATTCTGAACAACATTCAAACTGAAGCTACACTCAACATTAGCTCATTTGTACATAAAGGCCACAGTTCTTTGACTTGTATCCTTCCATTAAGGCAGTGCTCTAGAGTGCGACCAAATTTTTCAGTGGTGCGACTAAAAATAAATATTTGGTCGCACAGGTGCGACCAACTGTTCCGGTAACAAAAAAAAAAATCTCTGCAACTCTCCGTGTGGTCAACAACAGACACACATTTTGCCCCTATCGTGGACTAAACCAATCAGAGATAGTCAGGGGCGGGACCTCTCTGATTGGCCGTGGTCCAGTTGAAAGTGCAGGTGGAAGAGAGAGGTGAGTAGCTTGAATAAAGCGATATCAATTCATTAACGGATTCCACACAAAGACCTAAACACGGAGCGGACCCGACGCATCAGAATCAGCTTCGTCTTTCTCGGCTTTCTCACCCGACGGCCCGAACACGGACACGCTGTCGGAGCTTATCGATTCTTCGGGTCCGCGCTGTGTTTATGTCTTTTTGCGCTGATTCTGAGCTGCAGGTTTTGTCTCTCTCCAACCAAAATTCGCCGAGCCAGCAGCAAAAGACGCAGCAAACTGCGCTTCACATTTGATCAATGTCGTCATGAATTCCCTCTGACTTTTGCTGTTTTGCTTCCACCACGATAAAAATCACACTTCCTGCACAGCTCTCTCTCTCTCTGTGTACTTCAGGAACAGTTTCCCGTCTCAAATCTGTTTTCTGCATTATTCATTCGCTTATTACCCACCAGTCTAGCGTTTACAGCGCTTTTTCTTTTTTCACTTAAATGACCTCGGACAAGAAAGCCTAATTTCTGCTGTTCAATACTGAAGAAATTTAAATTTCTTAAAATTATGCAAAAATGCAGAATATTTTTAAAGTTATCTGCTATAAAAAGCCAGACCAGGAAATTCTCCTTCATGTTTTCCTGTGTTTTATTCTCAGTTACTTTCACACAAAGGCATCTGCTGTGATGTTCACAATTCTGATGAAGTCTCATGTGTATCAGTACTGATAAATGATCAGAATTATAATATTTCTGACTGTCTGAGGCTAAATTGAATCAAATCAGGACTTTGAGAACCGGAATTGAATGGATTATAGAAATCAGTGATGATACCCAGCCCTAGTGAGCAGCCTAGGCCTGAGAGAAGTGGATGTAGCTGTGGGTAATAAGAAAAGATGAAAAGAACTATTGATAACTTTTTTGTTAAGTTAAGGCCTGATCTGTCTGAAATTCATAGCCAGTGCTCTGACACGGTGCCATCAATATTTGAATGCTGAAAAAGCACAGTGTATCCAGGAAACACATTATATGCTGCAATAAATGCACTGCCCAAGTGTCCCCTCTCCCCACTGCCTTTCAGCAACAGACAGCAGCAAACAGGTCGTCAGAGGAGGCCAAGATGATGATTAAGTTTAACATTTTCTACAATATTGACAAAGCACTTTAAGCACAAGTTTGTTAGTTAATAATTTAGAAATTAATATTGTCTGTGTGGACTTCCCCCCCCAAAGAAAGTGCACATGTAAAACTGCGGTGTTAAGCGATGCGGTTGAAAAATTTGAGTGCGCCTAACTTTTGTGCCGGTACGCCTAAATTTTTAAAGTTAGGCGTACCGGTGCACCCATGTCAAAAAGTTAGTCTAGAGCCCTGCATTAAGGTAGCATTCAGATAACACTCAGTTGACCTGATTGACTCAGTAGAAACTTTGAAATCAAGCTGCGCTCTTTGTCTACCTGTCAGACTGTGTCTCAGGCTTCTAGCAGGACATTGCTGACTATGCAGCACTGTGATAACATGAAAATCAGAGTGTGTTGGGAATGCCAAAAACAACTAAGGTACAAAGGATTATATAAAGATGCAACCATCGCAGATGTAAACTTCCCTAAAGTGCAATCCCTTGGGTGAACAGGCTAAAATGTGTAGATTGGTGTAACTGTGCCATTTTTTGTTTCTACCCACAAAAAACAAACAAAAAGGAGCCAAAGAACTGACATTGCAGAGTCCAGAGTGTTATATCACACCCACTACTTCCATCCTTTATATACAGTTTTATAGGAGGCGGAAAAAAATAAATTAATAAAAAATAAAATAAATAAATAAATAAATAAATAAATAAATAAATAAATAAATAAATAAATAGGCTGCCTGCATGCTGTCAGGATAATGAGCCCAAACACCATTTATTAGGTTGAATTATTTAAGAGATTTTAATAGTTTTAATATTTCTATTTGGTGAAATAATGCATATGTAAATCTGATCAGGATACTGATAAAGATCCTCACCTTTTCTTCAGTGAGCGGTTCAGGGACTCTGTTCTCTCTGTGATCTGAAACAGAAGAAGAAGTATGACGCCTTTTGTTTTTCCTTTCGGATGAACACGTTTCTCTCTGTGTCACTGCTGCAGTTCATGAATGTGTTAATTAAAGCTCAGCTCTGGGTTTGGCCTTGGACCTCCCAGTCCCAGACAAACAGCGCTGAGGTGGCTGGCGTTCATCAAACCGCACGAGTCGTCAGAGAGTCAGAGGATGATGGAAAAATGTGGCTTTTTAGAACATAAATTTATAGAGTGTTACATTACCTTAAGGACATACACCTACAATAAAATTGACAGAGTCACTGGGTTAAAGATGAAGAGCAACAACTGAGAAAATGTGTTATACTCTGAAGAAAAATTGAATTCAAGGGCAAAATCATCCCTCTGCATTACTCTGTATTGATTTTCAGTCCATGTTCTTTTTATTTATCCCCAAACTTTTCCATCAAAATGCCCACACAGAGTAAAAGATCTGCTGTGGGAGGTGACGATTTTCCTTTAGTGTACAGGCTCAAAGGGCCTGCATTATTCAGCATTCTTACTGGTAATGCTTGTTTCCCCAGTCTAAGTAAATGAAACTGGCCCTAGATGGACACCAGCACTGGTACCATCTGTCGACAGAGCTCATCCAGCTGACCTGGACAATTTTGCTGTTTTTTTAATCTGCACTCAGGGGTCCGATTTTTAGGACAGGAGCAGTGTATCTCTGACCTCAGAGGTCAAACATCAAAGTACACACACACACACACACACACACACACACACACACACACACACACACACACACACACACACACACACCTTTTGTTACTGTTTTATATATAGTTATAGTGTTGTGTGTGTGAAAGCCTTTTGTTTGAAATTAAATTAAAAAATGACACTGCATAATTTCTTCTGGTAAAGAGCCATAAAATGTGCTTCCAACATGCAGCAAAATGCATCAAACACTGGACATAAATGACAATATTTAATGTAGAGGTGAAGCCTGTCTAATGTGAAGCATGGCTAGATTTGAGTTCTGTGGGGAAAAGTCACAATGTCAGATTTAACAACTTAAAATAACACACAGGATGTTAATCTTAGTGTTGTACTTACTTGGTGCCATTAACACAACTAACTGAGAAAATAAACCTGAGGATTTCACTTAATCTCATAAGTTTTTACCCATTGTTGTAAATGTCTCTTTTGCTATTTGGATTCATTTTTTTCTGTGTCCTTGGACATTTGGTTTGTTTGAATCTGTTCATGTTCACATAAATTCAGGAATAGAAGAAGCAAAAGACATGCCAACATGCACACAGTCATGCACGTGGACGAGCCACTCATCAAAAATTCAAATACAGAACCCCAAAGTCTCAAACATGGTTTGGTTTCTTAATCTTTATGAACCAGATTTTTTTTTAAATAAGAAAAGAAATGTCTTCCTGGACTGAGAGGGCTCCATAAACGACCGCAACGTGCTGAAAAAACACACATAGGCATTTACAGTTCACACAGATCATCAAGCTCAGACAGTGAAACATTTCGAGTGGCAGTGAGATCGAGGACAACACCGCATGCTTTTCCTGGTGCAGTCAGGCTGAAGTGGCTTTGCAATCACACACACACACAGAGGTACACACACATGCAACTTACAAGCTGAGACTGAACCCATCTGCTGGGAAGATAACACACAGCGATTAGTCACTGAGTTACTTGTTTTTTTAACCCAACAGGTCAAACAGTAGGCTGCATTTTGTTAAATCAACATTACAGTAATGGGCTAGACGGAAGGACGGATCACCCGAGACAATTAAACTTTTCTTTTTCAAATTCCTCTTTATCTGCTCACATGATAGCTCTTGCTGACCTGAACAGGTAAGATTAAATTCTGACAGCATTCATGGCTGTGCCAGTGGGTTCTTAAGTGAACCTTTGATGCTTTTTCTCTCATATATCCATTTTATATCCACATATAGAATGTGAATGTGAATTCACTGTGAACCACAAGCTCAGGTTCAGACTGATCTAAATGCTCAGTGCTGCAGCGCCTGTTTGAATATTGGATCTGACTGCTATTCATGATCATCTCAGGAACATAGCTCTGCCTGTGAGGACAGAAGTCCACCCACCTCAAAACTTTTGTTTGAACTTGACTTGTTTGCAAATATGATTTATTAACAAGTAAATACAACCAGCTTTCGATACATTAGGGTTTTATGACCAAGTTACTCAATCAGAAATGTTGTTTAGGCCTCCGTCACATCAGCCTAGAGACCAGGTGGTAACCCTCTGGCACACCTGATGACTAGGGGAAAAATACGCATATCCCAACCCACCAGTGGTTGCTGCATGTTCTTGCTGTCACTGAGGGTGCTGCACCAAGGCCCTCCTTGTGGTTTGCTAGCAGATTTCTACTGTTACCTGCAGTTTGCATGAAAGATGCTGACTTGTCTGCAAACACTTGGCATTTAGCGTGATGCCAAAAAGAGATAGAGAATGTTTGCATTGAAAGTAAAAGAGTAACACCTTTTTTGTCGCACTCTTCAGACTTAAAAATACTCTCTGAGCAGACATGTAAGTCTTTATCTTCTATGCAAACTGCAGGCAATATGTTAAAAACCAAAGCAAATCTAAGGAGGCCTTCAGTGCAGAACCGTGTGTCTCTTTGTGACCATTTTCAAACTAGCAATCACCAACCAGTTGGGGAATACACATTGTTCCATAGCGACCGGCTGTAGCCAGATGGTTGCTGACCAGTCTCTAAGTTAGAAAAGTGAAACAGTCAAACAAAAGAAGAAGCAGTTACCAACAGATAGATTTTATAACCAGCGTTAGAAGCCGGTACACGCTCTTTACCTTCTGTGTGGAAACTTTTGGGCTGAAGGGACTGAACATCTCGTCTTCATCGACACTGGACGTACTCAGGTTCTTCATCCTCTCTGCTGCCTCCATCCTCCTCCTCTCGATTTCTTCCTTCATGCGTCTTCTCTCCTCCTGGGAGTCGGATTAAAAACACTCTTCAGCCCCAAAGCCATATAGATCTAACAGCTGCTAATACTAGAGACTAAGTAGCCATTGTTTTACTCTTGAAGCTGAATTAATTACTTTTAGGCAAGGCCGTGATACCTCCATAATAAGCTAAAGATGTCCCTACTGTATATCCCTGATATATTAAGAATTTGGTTATGAATTTTAGACATTTGGCATGCTGCATTCTTCTTCTTCTTTCACATTATACATCCTCACTGATATGATAAACATATGGATAAGACCACAAAGAAGATCTTTGTAACTTTCTTAAAAAAATAAATCTGTGGTTCACAGGCTAGTAGATCTTTTATTACTAGCTCTTAAAATATGAAGAAAAAATATGAAGCTTGCACTACATTTAAACCCCAAATAAAAATGTTTTACTTGAATCTGAGCGTCATTTACCAAATTCCTAACCCCCCTCCTGCAGTTGTGTATATATCTCTGTGCATATAGCATTTCAGATACTGAGCTTTTATTGAGACATGGTCACCTCTTCTTTGGCCAGCCGCTGCAGCTCCTCCTCCTCCCTCCGACGTTCCTCTTCCTGTCGGACCTGCCGTCTATCCTCCCTCCTTCTCTTCAGCTCCTCCAGCTCTTGCTCAGCCTCAGCCTGTCGTTGTCTCAGTTGCTCCATCTCCTGGCTCTCCTTCTCTTGGAGGCTCCGCCGGATCTTCTCCAGACGTTGCTCTGTCTCCAGGATGGCCTCCGACTCCTCTGGTTCAGCAGCTCTGCTACACACAGCACTACTGTATAGGATATAAAATGCTTTGATTTACGCCCTGGCTGTGGAGCTGAAATAAGATCCAAATATTTTTGTCCAAAGTCTTTAAAGTACTTTTGGGATTCTGGAAAATGTAAACTTGATATTTGTAGGTTTTTTTGTGTTGTCTCAAGAAATGATTTACTTCTGCTTTGGCTTTTAAAGTCAGTGTAACAAAAGCTACATATTCAGGTGGGTGGAAAGGCACATAATAAGATAGCAAACAAAACTTGTTACGCACATGGTGGATCTCTTTGTTTTGGTGATAAATGATGTCACTTCCTCATTGGCTGCGTTGCCGTTTGAGTTGCTGTGTTTTGGCTCTTGGTGAAGAAAAACCTTGGATGTGTAGGAGATTTTGACTTCTTTTCTTTTCTCCAGCTGTTAATGAAAGATCGAACAAAATAGATTTTTAAATGCATGTAATAATATATACGCTGAAGTTTGCTCTTCTTTCAAAGTAGGTCTTCAAATCTTTTTGAACACATCAACTCTTTTCTTGAATGAGTTGAGACTCAGACTGTTCTAATATGATTTTAGACCTTATATGAACCGTCTTTACCATCTATCAATAACTTGATATTTGAATAAGTAAAATCCTAGACTAATGTTGAATATTTTTATTTATGACACTTCCACAGAAAACTCAGTTTTCCAGTACGGAAGTCCCACCTCTGGATGTGGCCTCGAGATCAGTTCATCCTTCTTTCTTAGTTCCTCCTCCCTCTCTTTCTCCCTCCTTGCTCTCTCAGCTCGAATCATTTCTTCTTCATGCTCCTTCCTCCTCTCCATCTCCACCCTGTCTCTGTCTTCCTGCTCCTGCCTCTGGAGTTGGAGAGAAGTGATGGAGGCCTTCGTGCTCTTTATGGGCACAGCTTTTTTTATCGTGTCTTCCTCTTCGTACTCGTCTTCATATCCTCCCTGGCTGAGCTCCTGCAGGCGCTGCTGCCTTCGCCTCTCTCTGCGTTGGGTCCAGTCACTGAAGCCTTCGTCCTCCTCTAGAGAATGAGAACTATTTGGCTTCAGGCTGCTGCCATACCTATGGAGAGAAGAGATGGAAAAAGAGTCAAGACAGGCAAGATCATGAGATCCCAAACGTGTTTAGCAAAATTCCAACCCTCGGACATATCCCATTTGCATCCTCAGGCAGTACTCAGGCTTTCAGTGTGATGTGTATTATAATAAAATACAACACAGCGTGAGACAAATTGAGCAATGCTTTGCTTAAACCGTGTTGTTATTATGGATAAAGTGCCCATTAAGTCAGTTAAATCTACCAGATTTGCTACTCTGAGGTCTCTGTTAAAGTCTCTGTTTTTCCATTACTCAGCAGCTAAGTCAACAAACTAGCTGATTAGTTCCCAGCCGGGAACTTGGCTGAAGTTCCTCAGGTTGCTCGATTCCACAATTTATGTCAAACCTCAAAACAGGGAATACAAATTTGATACTTCAATAGCTCAACCCCTGCTTTGTACACCTCTCTATTAAAATTGAAAGAAAATAACGACACAACAAGAATATCTTTAAATTAAATCTGGAGACAACTCCCCTTAAAAAAGAAGAAGAAAAATCAGGTGCAGGATGTCGCCATGGTGGAGAAAATAGTCCCTGTAGATTTCTAGTCTGGAAATAAATCACGTGCAGCCACGTTTCAGCCAAAATGTGACGCAGTCCACTCAAGACAATGCATGCAATTTCACCTCCATCTTAAATGGATAC
Organism: Pundamilia nyererei; assembly: GCF_000239375.1. Lineage (NCBI taxonomy): Eukaryota > Metazoa > Chordata > Actinopteri > Cichliformes > Cichlidae > Pundamilia > Pundamilia nyererei. The sequence continues at coordinate 123,546 of NW_005187630.1, read as the reverse complement.
AAAAGTAAACCCTTCACCCAGTTTGAACAGTGAATGCATGGTGGAAAACATCTGCTTTCACGTTCCAATACGTTCATTTTGAAAAACAACAAGTGTACAAATGCAGCATTAATCTTGAAAGTCCTGTTCCTGACGTAAGGAGCAGAGCTCAGTTTCAGTCAATCAAAAGGCATTAAGTGATTTTAGCAACAAGGTCTGTAGTGCTTTGTTGAACACAAGTTTCGACTTGCTACAGGATGGCATTAGTCTGGGAATCCTCTTGACTGGGAAAAAACCCACTGCACCGAATGCATGGAAATCATCCTAGCCCAAAAAATTGCAGGATACAAAGATAACAGTCACTCGTCAGAGGTAATCCATCACATTAAGTGTCCTTCAGTAAAATATTTTGGGAAGCAGTTGGCAGACCACCATATCATGAGAGGACAGATCACCACAAGCAAAAAAGACAACATTTCCTACAAGACCTAAAAATATAATAAGCTGAATGGCCGTAGAGCCACAAACAAATTGCATGCAGATGCCAACTTGACCCTGTTCAATCGCAAACTGATAGCAGGCCGATTTTGCCTTTTTGCCATTTTCTGTCGCTATGCAGACAGAAGCTGATTACGAGTGGTCACAGACGTGGTCCCAGTTTTTTAGGCAACCACTTCAAAAACAACGTGCAAGTTCACTGCAAGTTGTTGCAATAACGTCAGCCGTGCAGCCGTCTTCAATCACTGTTTTCCCTGGTATGACATTAACATTAACCTTAGACCAAAGAACACTAGCTTACTGCAAACACATTGACACATGCGTTATTTTTAGCTCGTTTTGAATTAAAAGGACAGGTTACTGCAATACCATCCTACAATATAATTCAGACCTTAATGCGTCATTGAAAAAAATTCCTGAATAATGCACAAATCCTTATCTTCTCAGGGACACCAACGTAAACAGGACATTTGAACACATTATGAAACACGGGGTTGAGATCATCTCATTCCATAAAAGTCAGATTTTAAAACACAAGTGTGTGCACTTTAATGCTGAAGCTATTCCACATTTCCAGTCTAGAATATCTGTCAGATCTTGCTGCTGCTCACACAAAGGTGCGAGGTCCTCGCTGCCTGCTTCCCTCTGCACACATCGAACAGCCACAGGAGGAAATCAGCATGTAACATGAAATATTTGAACTTCAATTTAGGCGTTAATTATTATGGAGCACCAGTTATGTTTTGTCTAAATGGACTTAGCCCTGAACACTTATTCAACAGTCAGAAGATCTCCCACTCGATCCTGCTGATTAAACTAATAAGTGTGCTTCGTGTCTTTGGGAGCTGGCAGAAAGGAATTCACTCAGCATTCCCCAGATGATTAAGACATTCTGGTCCGTGGGGCCCCAACTGTAGAGTGGGAGCCTCCGCCTGAGCTCTCAGAAACTAATCTGTCCAAACAAACAGCAAAGTTTCTACTTCAGAATAAAGACGTCCAACATGAAGTCATCGAGTCCTGATAGGCAGCACTCGGTCACGCTCGATGACCTCTCCTGATTTACTGCATTTTATGAAAAAATGGTACCGTTCCCTCTGATTGAATGGTAAATGGTAAATGGACTAGTTCTTATATAGCGCTTTTCCACTCTTCTGAGCAGTCAAAGCGCTTTACACAACTTGTGCATTCACCCATTCACACCCATTCGCACAAGCACAACTGACATTCACACACATTCATACTCCGATGAATGCATCGGAGAGCAATTTCGGGTTAGTATCTTGCCCAAGGATATTTGGCATGCAGACTAGGGGAAGCCGGGAATCGAACCACCAACCTTCCGATCAGTAGATGACCTGCTCTACCACCTGAGCTACAGCCACCCTGAAGGTAAGTGCAGTTAACGGCTACTCGAGGCCGGCTCTAAAAGAGAGTCGTCACTCCTCCCGCCTAATCAGTTTTGGACAGCAATGAATTTGTAAGTGCTCAGAATATTTCTTCTCATCGATGTTAACAGAGTGGACAAAATATTATTAGATGATCGACAGAGCTGATGTTTAACTAATAAATATGAATTAAATTGTATTTAATGAATTACAGATTGTATATAAAAGATTGGACCTCCCCAGTGTGACCAAAGCAATTGATTGATGCCATTTATAGCCAAAACCCCCCATAGCTAATGGTTCTGGCCATTAGCTATTAGCTATGTGGCTACACCCCTACTTATCCAAAAGAATCAGAAAAGAAAGCAATTCCTCATACTGATATTAACCTCTTAAGCCCCAAGCCTAACTGATCTCCTGCCTTTTGCCCCCGTATCAGGGGCCGTTGGGGCTTAAGAGGTTAAGGAGGGAAATCATGTGCAGAGCAGGCAGTAAACAGGGCTAATCCTTCTGTAATTTTGGACACTTTAACATGGGAGTCTATGGGGACTGACTTACTCTTGGAGTCTAAAGTGGACGTTAGAGGAACTGCAGCTTCCACAGTGGCTTCATTTTTCTGCCCTGAAGGTCGGTGCCTTGTATCAGTGCACTAAAACATATAGCTAATGTACATCAGTCTGAAAACGTATCTGCAGACTTAGAATTTTCACATCTTTTTGAATAAAAAGAATATATTTGAGTTGTTTCTGATCATTTTTCTTCAGTGGAAACCAATGGGCTTGATACTTAGAGCCACAGAGAGAGGCTAGTGGAATCAGAAATGGAGTCACTGTAGATCCAGTAAATGATAAAAGGCAGCATTTGCTTCAACCAACATTCACAAGCTCAAAATCTGTCAGCGCTTCTGAGCTCACTGATCTCGGGGTGAAACCAGCATTACGTCACCTGCATCTCACAGAACACCTTTCAATTACAAACCACAGCAGTGGAGCTACCTCATACTGACTCACCGCAGCCTGAATCCAGCTGAGCCTGTGACGTGATGAAGGAAAAGGTGTTGAAGATGCAAGCTATAATTAAGAGCCTGAAATTAAAAGTCAGCTGAGAGACCACGAGCTCCGACATGGAGGCTTGGTAGTAAACATTCTTTGGCGGTTGTGTAATGAGAAGGCAGCTGCGTGTTGGTCTTCATGTCAATACGACAGGATGGAAGAGGTTGTTTGTGGCATTTCCCAGTGGAAACATTTGTTTTATGTAACCAGACGTCTGTGAACCCCTGTAAAGCAGCCAGGCAGGCCGGGGGGAGCGTAACCGGGAGCGTAACAGGCTGAACTTTGAGGTTCGTGACTGGGAAACGTGATGACAAAATCTTTTAACTGCATCATCAGGAAATTAAAGAAAAACAAAACATGCAGACACAGTTAGCAGCTTGTTCAGGAAGTCATTGGACATGAGATGAGTGAATGAATAATGTTTGCACTTAGTAGCTTCCTGGCTTCTCATGACTGCATGGAGAAGGAATTCCACCATATTTAGATTCCTCCTACATCCATGATTTAGAGTGAGAACATAGCCAGACTAAGCAAATTCAGGCCTTGAAATGGAATTAGATATCTAGATATCCACTGAAATCTACGGACTCTCAAGCTTCAGACCTTTTTTTTAATTATTTGTTAAAATAAAATCCTGATACCAGGGTTCATCTACGAGTGACTATGGCTAGAACGCCAGTGGTTCCATAACTTTGAATAAAACCTAACAGAGCTTAGTGCAGGGCAGGTCGGAGATGTAATTATACCGTTTCTTGAGCAGGTCTTGAATAATTGTTGAAGCCCAGCACTATATGGGGAGAAGATCACTAACTCATCTGCATAATATTCAGTCAGTCATGTTGTTGAAAGGTTAAAAGCTCAGTTTGCAGCTCCGTGATGAAGACCTATGTGTGTCCTTCACATAACACAGTGAGAAAGTGCTTTAAACCTCCATTTTCTCTGAGGGCCAGCAGGAGGTGACTGCTGAGTGGCAAAAGAAACTGCACAAAAGTTCTATGGGGAACAATGTCCCCTTAGCTTATTGCAGTCTTAAATCATGAATTTTAAGTCTTACCAACGACAACATGATGTAAATTTTGAACTTTACGTCACCCACTAGAGTCAAAAAGGAAAAAATAAAGCAGGGTGTGATTCCGTGCGGGCCTTTGCAAGTATTGAAAGAGTGTGTCTCAGTATCACAGTCAAATCTATCTCATTGCGTCATTGCGTCTGGTTTCAGTGATGACAACATTCAGCTCGAAGCTTCAGAACGAGACTTCACTAAATAGAAAAAAAAAAAAAAAAAAGGGGTGAACACAGACACTACGTCCCTTATATATATGAGCCAGAGCTGCTTATAAGCAAGAAGTCACGTGTTGCAAACTGTTTAAAGAAAGAAAAAATAATCAATTGAGGCACATATTCCAAAACAGCAACTAAAACCCACCAGCATGTTCCAGATGTCCTACTCGGAAAAAGGCTGCTTTTTGTACAAACACCATAACCAGAGATCACATTCTTTATATTTTAAAAGGAAGCGTTTGGGATGTAAAGGGCCTCTGCAATATTTTCTGTACTCACGTGTTCTCCTCTGGCGGCATCTCGCCGTCCAGTGATGACTCTCCGGGTGCTGAGCCGCTGTTCCTCCGGCGTAAAGACTCTCGAGCTCTCCGACGACGCTCCCTCTCCACCTCCTCGGCATCCTCGATGCTCCTCTGGGCCGTCAGCCTGGAAAGAAAGGAGCACTCCATTTCACTAAGAGTGCAGGCAGGTTTGAACACGTTCCATTGCCAACCATGTCATGATCTTTGGGACTTTTGGAATATTTCCTATTATGTTATTCATCCCTAAACAGCACAATTTGGTGCACATGAGCGGGGAGCAAAGACCGAAACAAAAAAAAAAAACGAGTCTACCTTTTCCCCTAACATACAGTCTGAAATGTTTACACCAGTTTTGTACTTCAGTAATCAAAAATACTGCCTGTATTTTTCAGTCTTATTAATGTGTCAGATCAAAAGACGTGAATTTTTCCTGCAGTAACTGAAGTAATTACTGCAGTAACTTTGAGACTTTTTGGGGGAATAATTAGTACTTTTCCATGTGGTATTGCTCCACATGGCGTACTTCTTTCAACAGAGGAGGTTGGGAAACGTCACAATCTTCATCATGTATCACACATGACCCAGATTCCTGACTCGCGGTCGTCTCTTGAGCCTCCTGGGTTTCTGAACAGTGAGTCTCTGAGGCCAGAAGAACATCTGCCGGGCCTCGGATGAGAAACACCGCCGTCTGTTTGCGCGTCAGATAAACACAATCGTGCTACGCTTCATGTCAACATGAGATCACAGTATTTATTACAAACACAGTTGATCTTTATTTATCAGAAGACAGCGAGCCAAACGCGAGCACTCTTTGCAACAACGCTTTGATTTACACCAATGTTGGGGGATTTAAAGACAGCACCTCCCCTCACACGGAAACGGCAACATAAGAAAAAAAGTGCAACGTTTTCTTTGTTTATTTGATGGCCAACAATGAAAAAAACAACCACTAGATATGTTGGTTTCAATTAAAAGAAGCAATTTGCAAATCAGCTTTTAGAGAAAAATGAGCTCACTGGTTATACAGGATAACGAATAACAAAATGAAGCAAAGTAAACAAATTAAAACCTAAAGAAAAGTTCATATAAAGTGAGTGACATGAATCAATGATTTGAAAAAAAAACAAAAGGAACCAAGTGATAAACCATAGAGGTTGAAACACGAGCAGAACGGTGGTCACCTGTGACTTCTGCCCTCGCTACCTCTCCAGGCTCCTACCTGTAGTGTCTGATTAACCATCGTTTAACTATCTGCCTGATTAGTCATTGTTTTTGGCAACAAGTATGGCCATTTCCTCAGTGGCACTTATATTATATTCCATTGTTTTGACATCAGATTTGATAGAACTGTAGATTTTTCTAATTTAGACTGAAGGGCCTAAATAAAGTGTCCTTTTACTCTTGTCCAAGTTTCTAGATAAATAGCTGAAAGCATTTAATTTTTTTGAATTATAAAGTATATTGCTGAGAGTCTTGTGTTTATCCAGCTTCTTTCCCAGAAGAGGCATGTGGAGGACTAACAGTTGCGCGAGCTCAGGTGTCGAGTTACTAAGCTCACATTTGGCTTCTGTGTCACTAATAGATTGCTAACGGCTCCAAGGCTCCATCTGCTCCTCCGCCCTCATCTTTTCTTCAAAACAATGGATTGATGCAGGAGAACCGGCTGCATGATCTCTGATATTTACAGATAAGACTTATTTTGGGCACAGTTTGGTCTAAGCTGCGTTGTCACCTCCTTTGACTCGTCCTTCTTCCTGAGATCTCAGAGATTTAGTCTATATCAACAAAGTGAAGCTGCTCTTTGTTTTCAGCTCCAGTTTACTGGGAATAAACGTCTGTTCAGAATGAAGATCAGCTTTGGGTTCGGTGTTTTCTTTATGTTAATATCCTGCTCCTGCCAACTGAGAAGCTTCAACACTTCAGATTTCCTCTACTCTGGCTTTACTAAAGTCTTTGCAACTGAAATGTGCAAAGTTAGTCATTTAATTTATGTAGGTATTGAAGTAGGAGGATGTTGGTGCAAGCCTCGGGACTTAAATTAAATGCGGAACAGAGCTCATTGGGATGGGTGCAAACTGTAAAGAAACAACAAAATCTGCAGATCTCCTCACCCTCAACGAGGTCACTTGAATAATGTGTTTCCCACTCTCTAAAAAGCATGGTTGGAAACTGGCTGGTTGACCTTTTCACAGATCATTTCCTCAAGGGTGGGTGGACACCAAAAGCATTTAGTACAAGTCCTTCAGATGAATGATCGTGTCTCTGACGTGGCATGTGGTCACACTGATGGCTCAGCTCATAGCTTTGAAGTGTTTTATACTCCACATTGATGTATATTAGTATACATCTTTGTATATTAATACGTCTGTCATCCTGACATCGAATAAGCTGTCCTGACACAATGACCACTGCTACCTGCACATTGAAAGCAAACACTGCTTCCCCTCACTTTCTCCATTTCAACACACAGACTATTAGTTTCTGGGCCACCTCAGCAAAACACCCTGCTGACCCACATCCATCTATGCTCGGGCCTCTCCACCCCTTTCCATTCTTTCATTTCCTTTTGCTGCTCCCTGCCTACAGGAAGGATGAAAAACTGACTGAGGGAGGAAGACATATCAGAGCTGATAAGAGCAGAGTTCATCAGCACGCTGGTTCAGGAGATATGATTCAGCACACACATCTTAGGTACTTTTCAAAGATTCTATGTTTCCTGTGCAATAAAGGGCCAAGTATCACAGATTGGATAGTGGCCTTAAAAAGAGGAGGAGCTAAAACAGCTAATTTTAGATAGAGGACAAACTGACTGGCTGGACCAAGGCCCAGTACAATATGGGCAAGGATTATTTTGAACTGTGAATCATACAAAATGACTTTAGAATTTATTTATTTTTTTTAAAGTGGCTGTAGTCATTATCATGGGAGGAAAGGAGGTTGGGGTGGATGGGTCATGAAAGTAATCAAGACGGCAGAATTAAACTTAATAATATGACTTTCCAACTCCAACAGGTGGAATGTTTCTGAGTAAAACTATCAGCACAGTACCTGCGTGTAATATCTTGTGGCAAGTTTAAACCAAAATGACCTACAAATGCCAAAGAACTATTCAATAATCCTATGTGAGCCCTAAAGTGGAGCACAGTTGGCACATAAAACCTGGCTCTGCTTGATTTGCTGCTGTCAGCAGTTTGGGTGTTGAAAACTGCCGAGCTTTGACCCAGCAGACTGTTTGAGTGAAACTCACCACGCTGTCCTCTCATTACGTTTCCTTTCTGCAGTCAGCACTGTGGGATTCTGTCATGCCTGGCAGCTGCTCAGACTGATTCGGGCTAAATGATTAATCTCCATCAGAGTGTTTCTAAAATACCGGGATTACAGTCAGCTTTACTTCCTCCTTCTCATGATTTGTGTCATCAAAATCAAATCATTTGCAATGTTTAATCTTTGCTGCAGAACAGAGATGTCTGCGCTGGTCCTAAACCTGGCTCACAGCTTGGAGTTGCTCTGTACTCGGTCAGGGTAGTTTTGCTTCTCCAGACAATTAAAACAAGCACAGCGCACTTGTTCTACCTCAGCAGGAATCAAACAGGTTTTTTTCCAGTCTTGTGTTGCTCTTCTGTAAACTGACACCACAGGCATGACTGAGCACGCCGCTTCCCTGAACCTGTCCTCAAATAACGGCCGACAGAGCGCCCTCCAGCCCTTGAGGTCAGTGTGATTGACAGATTACACAAATAAACAAGAGGGAACATATGAAAGCAGGTTCAAGTGAGGAAAGTGGTTACAGTAAACAGAGCAGCAGATGTGCTTCATGAAGGTTTTTATTAAAACATTTATTTCTTCGCTCTTGTGGTGTGTGGCGTGCAATGATATTGGCATTTCCACTTTTTCCTTCCATAATAAATATCTGTGCATCCATTCTTCAGTTTTCTTAACCGCTTATCCAATCTAGGGTAGCGGGGAGGCTGGAGCCGTCCCAGCTTTCACCTTATGTGGTCAATCGATATTTTTGGAAGAAAAATGAAAAAGGAAAAGCAACAATGGCAAATCAGCCATCAGAAAAATGGTCACAAGGTCAGCCAGAGGCAAGACCAAGCAGGCAGCTGTTGGCTACAGCTGCAAGAAATCTAAGTGCATTAGTTACAGCCAGATTTATTTTTTGTATTTCTGCTGTAAAGTTTGGCATTTTAACAGGTAGTCTTTGAAAACGGACTCACTTTTGGAGAAAACCTCAAGTGGCCATTAGAGGAACTGCAGCTGTGTACACTTCACTTTCATTTGGATGAAATTAATCCAATGCAACTCTAACGGGAAGAAACTTAAAATCGTCGCATCCCAAAATGCTGTACTGCTTCTTTAAGAATAAACTGCTTTCTTGTGTTTTGGAGACACAGCCGGTTGCTAGCGGATCTAATAAAAGAAAAAGAAACCCTAAGCTTTGTAATCACCAGCATTTGTAGCAACCAGCAGAAAGAACCAGAAACACGACACACAAAGCCACAAACCAGATAAAAGCTTTGCCACCTGCCAACAGAGTCACTAAACTGCACACTGCCATGCTCTCCCTGTCTGCACTTGTCCAGGCTTTAACTTTATTGTCCGACCATGTTTCACCGGAACAAGAACAAAGGAGGGATTCATATCAGGAGAAGTGAGGTTAATGTATTAAATCCTCCGCTGCTCTTTTGCAAGCACACACTTTGTCATCGCAGGGCTGACTGGCTTCAGTGGCATAATAACATGGTTTGCTCTCAGGCTGAAAGAGTGCCAGGCTTTGTGGGGCAGGCGCGGATGATGGGAAGACGTTTGCAAGATGAGGTCATGGCTGTGTTGAAACAAGTCAGGACAGCGGATCAATTACAACAGAAAAGATTTCCATTTTCCTATTTGAAAAAAAAAAACGTCATGGGAGTCACCAGATGAGCTGTGAAGAAGCAGCCGAGCATCACAGAACCACAGGGTCAAAGTGTTATTCATCTTCACAGAATTTATGAAGAAATATCCCCCATCTGTCCAAACACGGGTTATTTATATTTGAGGCCCCAGATATTTAAATACAGTGGAACCCCGACTTACGAATGCCCCATTTAACGAAAAATTCAAGTTACGAAGGTACTTAACGGCAATATTTCTGCCCGTGTTACGGCAAAATGCCCGCGTAAAGAAATCCGCTGGCTCTGATTGGCTGAGCCGACAATGCCCACAATGCCTTCCGAATCATGTGACAACCCCCTTGGCTTTCGTACTTGCGCTTCGCTGTTCCCCTTGAACGACATATTGTTGTTGCAGTTAGCAATTAGCCTATAGCCTATCGTTCACTCAAAAGGCGTGACGGGTGCTTCGACTTACGAAAGACCCTCAGGAACAAATTAATTTCGTAAGTCGGGGTTCCACTGTATTATGATTTAACCCCTGAAATTATTGCCAAGTCTGCATTTATAGCTCAACCTCATACCTGTTCTTAAAAATGTTTCGGTACATTTATAAAAATAAAAAAAACTGAGTGTTGTCCGAAATAATGATTGCATGTCACACAGAAAACCTCTCAGCACAGATTCTGCAGCTTAACCTGACCTTCAAATATTTGTTTCATCAGGGAAGTCCTAACGAGGTTAGCAAACTCCAGGACATCAGCATTACATACTCTGTGCATGCATACAGACAAGATGACACTAATAGACACACATGTCACACAAAAATTATGACATGCATGAAATTGTATCAATCAAGCAAATGGTTATTTCAAACATAAGTATCAAATATATTAGAAAAGTGGTGATAAAAGAGTTTAGAATTTATCTTTACAATAAATACGTATCAGTGTTCTTTTCCCTTTGTTTCTATGCAAGAGACAGGGCGCTAATGCTACAGTGTCACAGTCACTTAGTCAATGTGCTCGTGTCAGAACAAATTCTTTGGTTGGGCAATCAACGGTTTCATAGGAAAGAAAACAGATGATTTTAGAGATGATCTATTCATTCAGAGGTCTGAGAAATGGACTACTAGTGAAAAACAAGCCCAAGTTTGCGCAACTGTGGACTAAAACCAAACATAACAGTGACATCTGGCTTAACTAACGTTTGCATCTACATGACGTTTCCTCTAAGTCGACTCCAACTTCACTGACATCATGTTAAACATTTCTGTTTTATTAAAACTGATTGCTTAAAATGAATATTTTCAACACATTTAACATCAACACTGGAACACTCTGTTTATGCTACGGATTGTACCTGTAATGTGATTACTGCAGGAATTGCTTTGTGTTGATTTTTAACTTTGCTTTGTGCCTTCAAAGAAAGATATTCTGTATACTCATTAGGGAAGAGTTGTGAGTGAAACCGTACCCACAGGTGTTTATTGTTAACTGGTAATTATGTGACATTTCAGGTCATTTTAAAGAGAAACAAGAAAATAAGGTAACAAAGTACTTTCTTTGGTGTACTGCATTACTTAAAAAAAAAAAAAAGTACTGATTAATGCGTAACACTTTTTGATTAACGACCCCAACACTGAAACTGATAGTGGTCCCAGCACAGAGCCTTGGGGCACAACAGTAATCCAGTTTCAGCTGCACCCATCAACTTTCACACAGTGAGTTCCTGCTTGATGGACAATTTGAAACAATATTGTGACTTTAACGAAACAAGTGTTTAATTAAAGCCTCAACCATATTACAGCCGGCCATCTGCCTTGTTGGAGTGCAAGAACTCCAACAAGAATTTATTTTTTATTTTCTCCAAACAATAAAATTGATGTGATGATCCAAACGTTTTCCTGCAGTGGCATCAGCAGGTGAGAACTCCAACATATTGGCAAATGTCTTAATAAGTCTTCAGCGACTAGGAACTGAATTATATACTTTAAAGGGCTCTCAGAGATGAACAACAGTTACAAGTTTGCCCTAAAACTTTTATGCATTCACATTCAACTTTGGATAAACTGGTGATCTCTGGTGATCCTCTTATTTTTTCCATCCAGCAACATCATTAAATTCTTAATTTTACCATTAAATCGGTGCTTAAATCAGGACCTAAATCCCGCAAACCATAAGCCACAGCTGCACTAAATTTATAGCATGCAAACACAGTAATCATTGCCCCTGTTCAACATCAGAATGTTACCTTGATGTTTTGCTTAGATCACTGCTATGGGTAACTACAGGGGCAATAGCATGCCAGTAGACTCTGTAGTGTGTTATTTGTATTAATTCCCTTCCAAAACCTTGCATCATTACCTGGTACCCATAAAACGGGTTGTACTGAATTTATTTCTAGAACTGTGTCCAGGGAAAGAGAGGAAACCAAGGAAATAAACTTTATGCTTCTTTGTGCATTTAAATGGAGGATTGCAGCATCTGAAGCACATGTGCCTCTTGTTCCTCACCATGACAACGGCTCAAACATTTTTGACAAGGAAAATGTGCCTAAATATTTCTGTTCCAGCCTGGGGCTCTTGAATCAATAAACCTATGACACTCACATGTCCCTGGAGGAGAATATTAAACAGGCTAGAGCTGCCAGATCTCTTTCGAACTAGAAACAGAGCCGCCATGTCCTGATTCAAGTGATTCAAATGTCCTCAGCTCTATACTGGTATCTTTTCATTCAGAAAAGGTTCAGTCAAAGACACCTGGACCTGCAGGTGTTTTTTTAGTTCAAAACAAATGATTATTTTAAATTTGAAGAAATCTACAGACAGACCGGCAGCTTCAAAAGCACTTCTGAATAACTGAGATTCTGCACAGTGTTTTGTAAGGTAAGTGCTTTCTCTCTTCTTTGTTTTAGGCATTTTAATTAGTTTCTTAGTTAGTGATGACAGAATAAATGCCAACTCAAAATAAAGCAAAGAGATAAGAGAAGATATATTTCTGCATTGCAGTAAAAAAGTGGAACAAATCATCCGGCAGTCAGACACAAATAGTCTCGATTAGAACTCCAGCAACATCGCCAGAGACAGTAATCACCATGTTATGGCTGGATCTCTGGGTGTCCAACCCCCCCATGCAGAGCACAAACAGACCACTTATCCCCGAAGTCTGGGAATCCTGCAGGTTTGTTTGCACACAGGCTTTAAAGGAGAGGGCGAGTGAGAAAGCTCCTGCCAGTAAAATGTAACCCAAAAAAGTAACTTCAAGCAAAAGTTTGTCATTCTATAAATGTTCTATAAACTATTCTATAAATGTGGATCAATGGAAAATTAAAAGAACACAGGGACGCAGCAAAAGAGGAAAACAGAATCTTGTGCGATCGCTCCATGAGAATCCAAACAAATCCGGAACCCAGCAAGACCATCTATCCCCAAACAAACAAACACAAACTGTGTATCTGATTGCATCCAAACCTTTATTTTACATTAAAGAGGCAGAAAACAAAAAAGCAAAGGCGGAGAGGTGAGTGGCCTGAGAACAGAGAAGCTGGGAAAGCTTTTTCCATGTGAAAAGGTGGACTTTTCACAAAGTTCAAATTACTTGAGTGATTCATGTCTCAAAATTACAAGATTTATCCTGAGAAATTAAAAGGTTATTCTCTGTGTCTACCTTAAATGGAACTTTTCTAACATTTTCCATGAAATTTAACTCGAAATTTAACACATGTGATGTTTTTATGAAGCCCATGGCTCCACGTGTAAAAGTTCACCATCCACTGGCATGTAGCACCAAATCACAACAATAGTTACTTCAAGGTGCTTTATACTGTAAGGTTAAGACCCCACAATAATACATGACAATAATATAAATAATACACATCATCCGGGGAAGAAGGATTTCTTATCTAGTGTTGAATGCTTTGTTATGTTTTAATGTTGAGTGTATTTTAGTGTTGCATGTTCTTATTGTATTTATTGGATCTTCTCCTGGAGAGACTCCGCCCCCTGCTTTCCCTGATTACCCTCGCGGGGTAAGTCCCGTTGTAAAAATGCATAAAGACACCCCTGGTACATTAGGATGGCTGACTGTCGCTGCTTCACTGTGTTTAGCGGAAGCGGAGCTTGCAAACTGCAGAATCGACCTTTATTGTGCTTAGTTTTCTTTTAATTATTCTTTCCCCTGATCAGGATACATTTTTTTATGCTGTAAATAAAATATATATTTTATTATTTTAACCAGATCTTACATGTCTTTCTGTTCCCTTCTAACTTACACCCTTGACACACATGCTCTGATAACTCAACTTTTAGACCAACAGAAAATTGCTCAGTATGTAAACTTCAAGTCTGTAATAATCTAAAAACAGTACTTTACACCTTTTTTTCTTTTCCAACTAAATTTAGATGTAAAAGGAAGTTTTGGGGTGTTTTAAGGCTGTGACTGGATTAACACAGACAACTCTCTGCTACTTTCAGGTATAGTTCTCGTCAAAAGACCGCATTGATATATTGAACGTCCAAGGGAACTAAAACCTAGGTGATGCTACAAATGGCTCCTAACAAATTTAAATTCACAATAATGGGTGCAGTTTATAAGCTGAAAAAACAGATGTTGCCCTCACACGAGGGCAGATAGCAGGAACGTTTTTGGTTCCTGGGTTTTTAGGCTATCATTCGATGTTTACTGAAGTGAGAGAGATGAAAACCTGTCATCTGTTCTCAGAGATACGACCCCTGGAAACAGGAAGCCCCGCTGTGTTTACTTTCCCTCCATCCCTTTAATGAGGACAACCTGCAGAGGGAGGGAGAGTTCAGGGCCCCCATCACTCAGCAACATACGCCACTCCAACTCCCCCCAAACATTCTTCGCTCTATCTCCCTGCACCATAAACACTCAGGAAACCCACCCATGTGTGGGGGATTCGAAGGTCAGAGGTCGCAGCACTCGGGCTGTTTTGAGGCAGGTATGCCTCCTGGGTGACATCACTGCTGCGGGCTGAGCCAGGCCCCACCAAGCTGGCAGGAGGAGGGCAGTGTTCGTCTCCCACGCAGAGCTGATTAAAAACAGATCAACTGCCTGCCTCGACCCGATGCAATGATTTGAGCTCACACTGATGACATATTCTGTGTTTGTGTCCCTGTTGAGATCTGTCGTGAAATAATATTTGTATCTAGTAAACAGTGTTAGCTTGTCAGATACACCAATCCTGCTCAGGTGGAGGAGAAAAGCTAAAATATTTCAGAGGTTTGCTCGCGTGGCATCGACAATGTTTTCCCCTCACGCCGATCGGTTGTTCCTTTAAGCTATGTTACGTGCTTACACAGGTATTTTTAAGATTAAACCTTTTCTTTGAGTTCTTCTAATCACACACATCTAGTGTTAAGCCACTGAAAAGGGACATTATGGAGAAGTCTCTGCAGAGCTTGCATTTCTGATTGGTCTGGGTGATGTCACTGCCTGTAGTCCTGGCATGCTTTTGATTGAGTTTCAGTTTTGTTTCTATGCATACAAAGACTTTTTTTTTTTAAACTTAAACGTTTTAAGCTTATCTTTATATAACAAACATGGAAAACACTATAAAGACTATTCATTGTTATGAGATAGCTCATGCCCAAGTAATCCTGAGTTGGACAGAAGGTTAAGAAAATGGATGGAGGGAGGTCTGGTTGCTTCATTCTTGGCAATGTAACATCAGTTTACAAATTGTGCATGCCAGATTTTTGAATAAACTGTCCCAGAAGTTTCATGTTTTTAGATTCTTCTGTTTAAGAGAATTTTAAGACGGCACAAAAGTAAAATGTTTGCATAAACAAGCGCTCCACCCCTGTGCTGACTGAAGGTGCACACACAAACTGTACAAAAGATGTTGCTATCAGATTTTAAAAGGGAAGAACTTTGATTTATCTTTAATGATCAGAGGGGGCGACTCTTCTGGTTGTACTGTCGTCAATAAATACTTCCAATTTAAGTTATTTGATAATAAATTTGTTATGAAATTTCTGATCAGTCAAAAATATATTATCACGAGTAAGCTCAATGACCAGCCAATCAGTGTGGAGTGCGTTCATTTTCTCAGTCGCACACTTTGCTCATCACATCCATCCCATTTTTAATGTGACCATGATGCTCAAGTTAAAAATGACTCTTTTATATACAGTCTGTGAGTGTTACCTATCTACAAAACAAAAGATTGATTCAGATTGTTGCCAACGAATGTTAAGTTGATCTAAGCTAATCAGTTAATGTTTTCCATGAATAAATTGACTCACTTTAAGTCACTCGAATGTTAATAAATTCCTAAAACATATGTGGGAATCTCTGAAATGATTATAGATCAAATAACAGGAGAACACATTTGTATCTGGAAGAAGACACTGGTGTAAAAACTCAAGAAATGTCTAAACAGTCTGGATGAAACTGACCTGTTTGATAACAAAAGACACAAAAATGCCAAGTGAATCCACTGCACCTTCAATTTTGAGCTGTGCAGTCTTTCTGGTATTACGTCATTGCTTCCGTCAGCTCCCCAGACTGAGGACATCTGCTAAGTGGACTGAATCTGAGTGACACACTGCCTCCTCCAGCTGTTATCTGTGCATAAACAAAGCCTGAATACCGTTCTCACTGTGACTCAGAGGTTTACTCTGAGCCCCCTGATTACGACACCTCCAGAGTCGCCGAGGCACCACGAACGCTCGTAAGTGAATACTCAGCAATGTCAGGACAGTCTATGACAAATACATGCATCAGTTCTCTGTGGAGAAACTTTGAGTCAATGGAAAGTCTCCAAATAGAGAGATGAGTTCAGACATTTGTCAAGCATATGATGCATTTCCTTACACGACTTCAACAAACACAACTGGGACTTTTACAACACAGAAACACCTACTCAAACTCCAGCGTTCACAGATGGAGCTCAAACACTAGAGACCTGAGGACAGTCATCAATACATGCAAGGATTGTAAACCCAATCCAGATCACAGTGGACCCAAACAGATGCAAAATGCATAATCTCCACTGGGAATTCATTAGTTGGGCAATACTGTTATCCCAGAGTGACACATTCTCAAAGTTAAGAGTCACACATGCTTACACAATGCTTTTACATTGTATATAATGTCTATTGATTTTATTGTTTATTTTAATATTTTAATATTTGTGTACAGCGCTTTGTGATTGCCTGTCTGCGAAAAGCGCTTAATAAATAAAGTTTACTTACTTACTTACTTACTTACTTACAGGTTACGCTGAAGTGACCAAGATTAAAACAAATCCACCTAAATGTGAATATAAAACATGGCATGAAAGAGCTGGATCTCAAATTTGCTTGAGAGGATACCTCTATGGACTGAGCTAACACTCGTTAATATGGGTCATGACTGACTTTATCCTGAGTCGCTGCAGAGACTGTTTTGGATGATGTAAAGTTTTGTCTTTACTTTGGTTTCCCTCGCAGCTTCCGTGGTGCACCAACTGCTCTGAAGGATGTTACCTCCTATTTAATTTAAACCGTCTGTTTCAAAACTCATCTGTACAGATGTGGCAAAACTGAAAGCCAAGTCAGCCAATAATTTATGTCTATGAGGGATAAAAAAGATAAAACATCCTCCCTCTACCGCGTGAGTACCTCAGCATGTGAGCGTGCGTTATCATCTCTGTTAAAAACCACAGTCGCACTGGAACCTCACACAGGATGAAAAACAAAATCTTTCCCAATAGACATGACGTGCTGCCACCCGTACGAGCCCAGAAAACAAAAGACTGACTCAGGTGACCTTTCAACTCTGACACTGGTCACTGACACCACTTCCCTTCTTGGTGAAACAGAGAAGCCCTGGGCGTGGGGCTCGCCTCAAACCTCCACACTTTACAGTCTTACATTTCCTTTTAAGTGTGTTTTTAATAGAAAATAATAGAGTACAAAGTAGATTTTAATATGATTCCTTTGTTCTTTTTTAGGTACACTGAAAGGAGGTAAGGCGATTCAAAATCCCTAAATCCCCCCAAAAACCCTGCATGACCCAAAACACTCCCAGTAATCCCACTGTTCCCATTATGTTTACAGTACAAACACACACACTCTTTATCTTGATGTGCTGATATGAAACCCTTCAGTCATGCTCCAGAGCTTTAGGGGAAAACCTCACATGTCCTGTTTATTGACTGAAGCAGAAAAAGAATGAAGAACTGAGTGAGTGAAATGTGAGTGTGTTTGTGTGGTGTTTAAATATTAACCCGATTCTTTCTCTGCGAAACAAACAGGAACCAGCAACACGAACGGAAAAACGGATCGACCACATACCTCATCAGGTTTTGTAAACCCTGTTTGCTGGAGTTTCTCCTCACCAGAGCGTTGGACATGCTTTCGCTTCTTTTCTTCTTCTGCTGCTTGGAAATCTTCTTTTCTCCCTGTGGTAGAAATAAAACAGACCACACCGGCCGCTGAGATTAGCTTTCTCCTCTTGTTCCAAATCGACAGTGAAGGCAGCTGTCTGTCCTGCAGCCGTATCAAAGCCCAGAGCTCAGAATGAGTGAGAGAGAGCGCGTGTGATACACTGTTAAAGACTCTTCACACACACACACACTGTCTTATTGTTGTAAATCTCACCACAGTGCTCTCCCCTGCAGTGCTGGTTGGGAATGTCAGCAAGGCTCAGAGGGACTCCCTCCTCTATCTCTCTCTCTCTTTCTCAGAGGCTGGGTTTTTAGTCATTACACTCCCCCCCTCCCACACACACACACACCTCACCCCCCTCCCTCTGTCCTACATGTGGTTTTCATTGAAGAGCTCAGAGCAGCAGGGCCCAACATCTCTCTCTTTCGTCTCTTTCTTCGCTGCCTTTCCCTGTTATTCTGGGTCATGTGGTCTCCCCCGAGGGGGTATGAAAGATGATACCCTCAACACCCCACCATCAGCCCCCCCAAAATATTCACTACTGAAACATCCTCAACTCCTCCCCAACATTTCAATCCCCCTCCAAATGCCCTAACAGCACTATCACAGAAGAAAACATGGACTATAATAAAAAGTGTACACAAAAGTACTGATATTGGAGACAAATACAGCTTCTATGGATGCAAGGAGTTTTGTTTGGTTTACATACTATACTTGAATGTTCTAGTGACTTTTGTCCACCAGCACTAAAGCAGGAAACTATTCTGCAGAAAGGTGATAAGGCTGGATGGCGTGCCCAAAAGGTGATATTCTCTGGTATTACAAAAAGGTAACTTGCAGTGTTGCAGTTTCATGAGCTGCCACTTGAGGCCAACTCCAAAAAAAAAAAGAGTCAATTTCAATAAACTCGAGTTTTAAAATGTCCAACTTCACTGGAGAAATAAACTTCTTTACAATGTAGGGAAAAAAGAAAAAGTGTTTTGGCTTCAGACGATTCATCTTGGAACTGATGTGGATTCCCGCCCTGGAGTGGATCTGTTCTTCACAGTCACAGGACCTGTGGAGGGGTCATGGTAAAGTCTGCTGAGGAATGGGGAACATCCACCTTTTAAATACCACGGGTGGTTTATTGTCTGTTAATTTAAGTCTACACTGAAAGCTGTCAATCTGTTAACCATGACTGTTATGATCCTCTAA
Source organism: Pundamilia nyererei (assembly GCF_000239375.1). Taxonomy (NCBI): domain Eukaryota; kingdom Metazoa; phylum Chordata; class Actinopteri; order Cichliformes; family Cichlidae; genus Pundamilia; species Pundamilia nyererei. Next base: position 104,583 of record NW_005187630.1, on the reverse strand, counting down.
GTTGCAGCTCCCTGGTCTCACAGGTACAGAGTATTAGGGCCACTTTAAGAAAAAGAAAATATTTTGTTTGTCATTTCAAGAATAAAGTTGAAATTTTGAGATTAAAGTCAAAAATTTATTTTGAGAAAAAAAGTTGAAATGTGTTACTGCCACGACTGCTGTGCCCTCTACAAAATACCTGGGGTGTGTGTGTGTGTGTGTGTGTGTGTGTGTGTGTGTTCAGTACTCTTAGGGGCCCTGGATGGCCTGGTTCTCCTGGAGACATCTCTTCTGCCTCTGGCT
>NW_005187630.1:101549-103690 GCF_000239375.1 Pundamilia nyererei | reverse complement strand
AGCCTTTTTAATTAAAAAGCCCTTTATTCAGAAAAAGGTTTTCTCAAACTACTGTTCATTGCTGACAGGATACAGAGGTTTCATGAACCTTAACATATACTGTCAATACTTTATTTTAATTTTAAATCATTGCATCTACTGCGCTCATTTAAATATTGGTTTAATGCTACAGAAGAAACAGTGCCACAAGATTGTGTAATTAACAGTGCGAAAGACATGATTAGAGAAAATACAGAAAGAATCATTTTTCCCTTGAATGGAAAAAAACTGTTCCAATTGTGGAAATAATGATGGCATTGTAACCTTCATCTGGACTGTGATGTCCACTCCGGCTGAACTCGTAGCCGTGTGCCCTTCAGACTCAGACAAACAAACTCTACGTTTTGGTCTTCGCCCACTTCTTCAAAACCCTCACACATTTACAACACACCGCTGTTGCTACGGTTACCAGCTCAAGCAGATCTTACTCAGTGGCACGTCAAACAAAAGGGCATTCTGGGAAGGGAATTCATGGTGTGGCGGCCCCTTTCATGCTCAAGCTCATAAAACTGAGCAGAGAAGTGACTGACCTGAACAACCTTGACACTCGCACACTGTAAAACAAAACAACTCCCCCAAAAAACAGATCAGTTTTTTGCCAACTTACATCTACTGAGACTTGAAACCCAAAGCCTTGAAAAAACATTTAAAGAAGAAAAAAGACCAGTTTTTTTTTTTCTTTGAGAAACTGCGTGTACATCCTGTGGTCTCCATAAGAAATGCATGAGAAGACAGTGCTTCATTAACCTTGATTAATGCTCTCAGTAAACTGGCTCCGAATACTAAATCCTCCAAGTGCTAAAAACTGCACTTATAACTGCCACCTGAAGCTGCCTCAAAAGTCTTTCTCTGTACACTGTGCCATTTTAAAATGCCCAGTACAAATTTTTTGAGCCTATAGTTTTCCACTTTATAACAGCTCAGTGATTAATGTGCTTTAATTAGTTTTAATTCTGTTTTTCAAAGAGTCTAATTCAGTACAGGAAGCCCTGGTTTTGTAGGCTATGAGAAAAAAAAAGCAAGATTACATCTCAATTTTTTATTTTCTTATTTTAACGATTCATCTATTTGGATTTTGTTTGTGCTTCAAGTTAAGGTGATGACTCAATTTTTTAAACTGACACTCGTGCCAACACAGGGAGTTGTGGTGTGCGTCTTTTACATCCAGTATAGTTTAAGGTCTCATTGGGTAGTTTCAAGGTTTACTGAAACCAACCTCATTGGTCCATTGTAGCCAATAAAGTTGTTACTGTAGGAGGGAAACAGGCTTCATTCATTACATTCAGTCTCTAGACGCTAAACAGATGAAGGTAAAATCTCAAAAGTTCATAACAGACTTCAAACAATCTGTGGCATTAGAGTGGTTACATTCATCTTTTATATATTATGTTTATTAGAACTCTGAGCGTATAATTTACATCCACAGAATGTTTTAGTCCAACTGTTGCTGTGGAACGGATTCAACACAAGAGCTTACTGGAAGAAGTGGAGCCATTAATAAACTGTGGTGAAGTGTTCGAGTGTTTCTCAACATGACGTAGTGAATTTCCCCATCAGTTTCAGTCAGAATTCTCTCTACAAGCATGTGAGTGTTGGACTCTGGAGTGATGTTCTGTGGTAAGAGCTGTAGATTAATTCTCCCTGCGGTGGAGCAGCATGTTGGTAGATTTCTAATCTTTCCCATTTCATTGCTGGAGAAAGAGAAAAAAAGACTTGCATGAGGCCCGAAGTGTTTCGTTTCACAGCAGGATGCCAGGGCTGAACTTTTGTGGTTTCTGTAGAACTAAATGAAGCTCATGTGGATGATTTACACGAGTGGGGACATCCAGCTGTGAGTCAGACATTTGTTCTCCACAGTAAAATAGACTTTCTCCAACAAACATTATGAGAATAGCATTCATGTGACAGTTGATTGTCACATTTATCACATCTCTCTTTGCTATTTCAATTATCCAACATTTTAAGAAGTGCTTTAAGACTGATATGCCGACTTCTGGGTGGGTCTCAATGGCAGAGGAGAATGGCCAGACTGCGTCAAGCCAATAGTAAGGGAACAGTAGCGCAAACACTCATAACAATGAAGAAGATGCAGAAGAACATCT
>NW_005187630.1:70086-101529 GCF_000239375.1 Pundamilia nyererei | reverse complement strand
CTGGATATGTAAAGTGCTTTGGGGTCCTTAGGAACTAGTAAAGCGCTATATAAATACAGGCCATTTACCATCCAACATTTTAAGAAGTGCTTTAAGACTGATATGCCGTGAAAATTCCACTATCAGAAGGAGGAGCATTAGGAAAACAGCTTAGCTTGTAATAAGTAGAATCACCAGCCGAAACTGTTAAACACTGTAGAAATTGTTGTTAAAGCAGATATGTAAATCTGCTAATCACATGCCAGCAACTCAATGGCTTTATACAAGCGGACAGACAAAAATCAACAACTAAAGTTCAAGCAGAGCAAAAATTGTGGTTGAAACATGATTTAGGAGACTTAGGAATGGTTGTTGGTGCCAGAAAGGCTGGTCTGAGTATTTCAGAAACTGCTGATCTGATCACACAACCACTTCTGGGTGGGTCTCGATGGCAGAGGAGAATGGCCAGACTGCGTCAAGCCAATAGTAAGGGAACAGTAGCGCGAACACTCATAACAATGAAGAAGATGCAGAAGAACATCTCTGAACACACATGTTGCATGCTACAGCGGCAGAAGACCAGACCAGGTCCAGGCTACAGCGGCAGAAGACCAGACCGGGTGCATGCTACAGCGGCACAAGACCAGACAAGGTTCCACACATGTCAGGTAAGAACAGGAATATAAGGCTAGAGTTAGAAGCTCACCAAAACTGGCTAATAGAAGACTGGAGAAAAACTCAGTGGGTTGATGACATTTCGATTTCTGCTGCAACATTCAGATGGTAGAGTCAGAATTTGGTGTAAACAACATGAAAGCATGGATGCACCCTGCCTTGTATCAACAGTTCAGACCACCGGGGGTGTGGTTTCAACCTAATAGAGCGCCTTTGGTATGTGATGGAATGGGAGATTAACATCATGGATGTGCATCAAAGTGCTATGCTATCATATCAAAATAGACCAAAATCTCTGAGGAACATTTCCAGCACCTTGCTGAATCTGTGCCACAAAGAATTAAGGCAGTTCTGAAGGAACAAGGGGTTCCGGACTAGTACTATCAAAAGGTGTGTCTAATGAACAGGCCATGGAGTGTATTTCAAGTCTGAGAACATCATCATCTTTGTCGTTTACACAGGGAGACCACAAAAGAAGCAAAGCAGCTCACATTTTTTCTTTTAAACATATTTTGGAAGCTTGTATTGCAGCTTTGTAAAGGTGGATCACCTCAGGAGAGGTTGTCCATTCCTGCTGTATATCTCCTATTTGATTGTTTTTCAGACACAATAAGTCCTGCAAAAATATAAATTTCAATAAAAACTGAAATCTATTTTATGATTAATATGGACTAGATTGCACATGCAAATTGGTGATATTACTTCTTGTGCATTTTTTAAAATCAGACTCATATTTACATTATTAAATTAAAATTTACCATCAGCATACCACGCTGGAAGTGTACAGCTGAATATCTTATAGATAATATTGTACAAAGCCGCTCACAGACACAGGAAGCTGTGTTTTATCGCCTCCACCTTCCTCGCTGGAGAACAAACACTTCCATCCATCAGCAGAGACACAGCCCTCTCTCTGTGTTGGTTCACTTTCAGCTCAAAGCAAACAAATCTGAGCTGTGCTGTTTTGTATTTCTGAAGGTTATCTGGTTCTGCCAGGTATCGACCTGCCATTGGTCCATTTAGATTTACACTCTAGAGGTAAAATATCTTTCAGATGTCACACCTGGATTCAGTATCAGAAGCAGTTCTCACAGCTGGATTTGCAAAGGTAAACTCATGGCTTGCTGGCTTACTCTTAAGATTTTCATTATGAAAGTACTTTTACAGAAATGTTTAAGGGAAAAGGACAGAAGTCATTTTTGTTGTGTTGTTCCCAAAAGGAACAAGTTTGAACATTTGAACGTCCACATTTAATGGCAACAGTGTGTCTACCCATTCTGAATTTCCACAATAAAACCTGCAATTTCTCCTGAAAATCTCCTGTAATTTGTGTACCTCTCATGTCTTAATATTTAATTGTAACAAATGTACGTTTTTGTGTTTGTCTAATGTTACTCGGCTTTTCTAGACGGCATATTTGTCAAAGCGAACTAGCAGCAGGCAACCAAGATATAAGCAGAGCTGTATACCCTTATCGACGTCTCTTAATTGAACATGATTGACTGAAAGCAGGGTAAATGTTTAACATTTCAAAAGCAGATGAGCAAAATAGTCATTTCTAACATAAATAATATAATACAGCTCGCTCTGCCAAAACAATTAGTTATTTTTTCAAAAAGTACTACAAATCCTGCAGATTTTTTAAAAAAAAGATAAAAAAAAAAAATCTGCTTATTTTCACAGAAGCAGGATTAAATCCAACTGCCAACTCTCCGCTTTCTGAGAGAACTGGAGAGATGTGTTGATCCAATAGTTGCAGGGGTCGTGCCAGCTCAGGGAGTGTTAACCTGCAACCCAGAATGTGTTCCTACCTCTCTGCTATCCAGTGCCAGGGCTGCTCTCATCACCTCCCACTCAGGGCTAGGCAGCGAATCTGAGATCTCCTCACCTGACACCAAAAAAACCTATCAACCCCAGGCTCTCCTTGACAGATGAGTTTAACACGGGAATTCAATCATAAGTAATTTGAGAACAGCAAGCGGGAAGCACTGGATTTCATATAAGTGAGATGTCATATTTTTCAGGTTGTAAATTCAACATGTGAAGCCTTTTTGACTTCAGTGGGTTCAATTTTTCTTTTATTTTCCAGTTGGAGTCGAAAATTTTACAAACAAAACAATCAACACCCACTAAAAAAAAATGTGCTGGGAGGTTTGGGTGCATAGATTTCTGGATGTTGTAGCCATCCACCCACAAACGTGGACAAGTCGCCAGCCTATCACAAGACTAACAGAGAGACAGAATCATTCACACCTACAGCAAATTTGGATCAACGATGAATCTAACAAGCATGTCTTGTTGGACTGGGAGCAGCAATGAGTTCCCTGAGAGAACCCGGAATTGATTGTTCCAGAATTAGTCTACTGATGTGACTCGACTACTGGACTCTCGTGAATAGCTACATTTCCTATGCACAAAATTTACATCGCATTGACCCACATGAATCCTTGCACAAGCTGCAGAAATAACTTGTAAATCCCCACACCCACAGCAACTCATTGTACAGCTGTGAATATCTGTGGAGGCATTGGGTTTCAGATTCTTCAGATGATTAAACCGTGGAAACAAACTGACAAGGGGAAAGATGATCCGAAAAAAAGAAAAAAAGATCTAAGGCTGAAGATGACGGAGTGAACATCTGCTTCTGGATGATACCGCCTCAGTTCTCTGAAGGGTTTGTGTGAAGGTATCATACATAAACCTGATATTAGGCCCATTTTTAAGCCCTTGAGGTGTTTTTACTCAAGAACATGATCACTTTGTTTTCTGCCTGTGGTGGTAAATAAAGACAAGTTTCCATGCCAGCAGAGATCTGCTGACACCCAGCTCATAATGAAACCTTTTTAGTCAGGATAAACTGCAGAGACTGTAGTTTTTCATTCAGCTGGGTGGCAAAGCGCCAAGGGGCATAGAAGAGATAGATCCTGAACTCTCAGCTTCGGACACTGTGGGGTTCCCTTGGCTGACATTCCTTTTCAGTTTTGCATGGTGGTCAGGGACATTGGCATGAGATTAGAACATTAGGTTAGTGAACCCAAACTTTAAAGAGAGGAACAGAGTGTTTTACAAACAGTTAAACAGTTAAGTTAGTCCATCGTAGTCATGAAGAAGCAGACCAGCTTTTTACCCTTGTTGGAATTGTGATGGGAATTTTATTCAGTCTGTGTTTTGCAGACTGGGAGAATGAATATAACAATGTTTCTTAATATTTTTTCAGAGATGTCACAGGAGCATGTGGCACAGGACCACTGCGACATAACATCACTCTCTAATAATCAAAGCAAGCATGGTACATCTATACTCATCACCATGGATTATCCAATATACAGTGCCCGGGTCATTACTCATAGAAAGTAATGCACTGTTTGTTTGTTTTTAAAGGTACAGTAAGTTTTTTTTGTTTTTGTTTTTTTAGATTAAGCAGAAAAAATAACATTGTACTATACATTGCTTAGTGTGTAATTATGTCTTCCAACAAACTGATACACACTCACACACTTAGAAATTATATATTAAAACAAACAGAGGGCACTGAGGAGTGCTACCAACTACTCACCTGAGCTCCTATACAAGATGGTGCAGTCTACACTCTGGGCCCAGTAGCTTTACCCGCATACTGTAAGTGTGGGAGGCCTCAGCGACGAGGGCTAACTTCCTGACAGATATAGAGAAAACTAACTCCAAACAAAAACAAAGAGTAGGTTTAATAATAAAATAAAAATAAAACAGGTGAATCTTTAAAGGCATTAACCAGGATCCAGCACAATCGAAACAAAAATGGGTGTCAACACACAGGTTCACAGATCTCAACCACTCTGGGATTCTACATATAGTACAATTTGTTTGACTAACATAAAGATCAAAGCTAAAACAAAAGGCAGTGAAATAAACATGAATGTGTATAAGGTTGTTTTGGGTATGTTAAATTATGTATTTCAGCTACATACCATAAACACCAGAGAGAGAAGCCACAGGTGCCTCGCATCAGGCCCTAATTTGAGATTTGTTTGGGAAGGAGTTAGGACTCAGGGTGCGTTCATGAAAGCGTGTTCGTGGTAATGCATTCACTGACACGACACCAGGCAGCATTCTCCACCACAAACATCACAAACAACAAGTACTGAAAACAAGCCAGTGGGTGTGTCTGTATGGGTTTTTCTTTTCTTGGTTTTCCAAGTTGGGATATAGTCTTTTTTGAAGTCCTCATCTTAGGAAATATACTGGTAAATATTAGTAAGTCCAACAGAGGGGGGATGTTACTGCTTTCCATGCAGCTCAGATTCCACTTAACTCAAACTCTGGACCCATGATCATGTTCATAAATCAGTTCTGTCTGAAGAGGTAAAGTTGTGTACAAAATACTCATTTAGGCTCTGATCAACTGGAAAAAAGGCTAATGGCATCATAATAGTTTTTATTCTGTTTAAAGAATGAAATCTGAAGTAACTTATTTCGAGAAATTAACCTGGGTTATTTGTATCTTGTGTTTCAAACAGCACAAGAACTGACTGCTTTGCTGTATTAAAGAACCGTACCGACTCAGTGACATGTGGAGGTGGTAAATTTAAACCGTTTGCATTGTTTTCTGTTTTTGTTCAGTTGTGCAAGCTGCAGGCCTTTATGGGCTTTAGTCAGGATGGCTTTTACTGCACTCAGACCCCACTGAGAGCTTAACAGCATGTATGAGAGTAGTGATAGCGCATTCAGGTAGAGGAATGCAGCCTCATTAAAGCAGCAGTAAGTAGAAACAATGCATTCCTGCAGAGTGAGGTAAAGATAAACCAAGCAAGTAATATCAAGCTTGAGAAAAAAATTAAAATACCCTCAAAGAATCGAGAAAATATATAAATATTCTATAAAATATGAAATCAGAAATATCAGTTCAGTGAACATCTCATAAAACTAGAACATTTTGTAGCTCAGGTTTGGTCTCCACCAGCCACTAAAAACAACATTCATGATATTTCTATGACAGAACCAAACCAAGAAGAGGACTAGAAATATCCTAAGAATGCATATACAAGCCATTCTTACCCCCAGGTGCAATAATGATGCTTTGTTGCGTCAGTTATTTGATTCATCACCAGCTGTGGCAATATTTGCTCCCTGGAGAATATGGTCTTGCCTTAGAGATCTAAGAAGTCCGTGTTTGGAGGTCGGAAGGATGGTAAGTTGCTGGTTTACCTCCCAAAAGGCCATTGTTTGTGGCACGTTAGGACCAAGGTGTTTTGCAGAATTCTTTGCTTTTTTACTGCATATTATTTTTCTTTTCACCCACTTGCTTTTAGTCGCTGGTTAGGTTTACAAATGAAAACCACTTGGTTAAATATTGCATTTTTTGGTAAAAAGGCCACAGTTAAGTCATGGCAGCTGCCCAAGCATTAGCTAGATACGAAGCAACTGAGAACTAGCACGAATACTCAAGAGATATCTCATGGACTAACGTGATTAGTCAAAAAAGATGTGCATTATGGGAAATTATGAGATATTTTCAGTCAAATTTAATGGAAATAATGGGCACACAACAAACTGAAAAAATGTTCTCCAGATTCATTTATTGCTTAAGCTGTTAGTTGTGGCAGCACAGACACATGTGATCAATGTAATGACGGACCCAAGGTGTTACAGCGTGCTTCCTTACAGTTGTGTGTTCCATGCATGGCAGCACATCACCCAGCTGCATCACACATTCCTTATAAAAAAAAGAACATCTAAACTCGTCTTTATTAGCTTCAATAAGCCAGACCACAAATATCACACTGCTTGCTGTGGTCTGGACTCTCAGCAGGTATTTAGTTGGATTAGGGGTGTAATTAGTGGTGAATACCAAACTTATTTTGCAGGTAACTGGATCAGCCTTTAACAACCGAAGGATTTGTGGCATCTTGCTGATGGTGCACATTTTGTTCCAGATGTAAATCCAGAGGCAGAACATTATCTGTTATTATAATACATTTAGAAGATTGTATATTAACTGTCAGACTGTGTTCTCATGGAAAATTACATTTGTCTGAAAGGAGTCACTAGTGACGTGCGACGCCACTGATTTCCTGTCTGATCTGATACCAAGTAAAATTCTGTCTTGTATCGGCGATACTGATCCGATACAGATACTTTGTACAAAAACTCGATGTGCTTGGAAAATCTATTTTTAAAATTAGTGTATTTCAAACTCTGTCTTTATAATGAATACAAAACATTAGATTTCATCTTATTAAATATTTTGAGTTGTATTTTTATTTTTAGAGTGTACGCTGTATATTTTAAAGATACCTAGTCAATATAATGGCTTCAAATACTCTACAATTTAAACAAATACGAGTCTATATTATTTCTAAAGCTGCGGTGAATTCCCATCATGTAAACATAGACACAAAACTCTAAGCCTGGACTAAGTCACTTTCCAAAATTCAGCAGTGTTACACTTCGCCAACAGCTCCACATTTTCTCCCTCCGTACCTGGATAGTGCCCGCCTGCAGCACCGAAGGACTCCACAAGCAACGTTTGATTCCCCCTTGCAACACCTGTCGCTCTCCTCTTCAGTTCGCCTCATCATGAACTCATCATCATCATCATCATCATCATCATCATCATCATCATCATCATCATCTGTGTTATAATTTACTTTTGTTTGTGTTTGACAAGGTTTGTGTCACAAACTGCATCTTGGCTGTTTGTGGAGCTAAAGTAGGGCTACACATGACTCTGCTTACGATCGTACCAAACGTAGTGAGGAGGTAAAATTATTAACAAGATAATCGACCTCTGTTGGAGTAGTAACGGAAGAATCCATATTTTTGGAAAAAGCAAAAACAGCCTTGTTAATGTCACAAACCATTGACAACACCCAGCACTCCTCACCGTCAAGAGAATTGTTTAATGTTAGAAATCTCCTTGTCCATCCATCCAGTATTTTCAAACAGACTGATTTAGATTTTGGATGATGCCAAGATGAGTCATTACGCTGATGCTTTAAATGTTATGTCTCACCATGCTAAAAGCACAATCACTCAACAAAGTTCTACTTTGATGCCAAATCTGTACTACCCCGTTCATAATTAAATAATCACTAGATAGCAGTACCATCCACCTCAGGTGTGTTAAGGCTTAGAGTTAAGAATGTGGCTGGTTTAGGTGACGGGTAGATTTGTGCAAAAGTCCCTGTAGCTAGTCGGCATCACATGTGCCTAGAGACAAGCCAACAATCATCTGGGAATCACTGATCACTGTGGAAAATGCGTATTCCCCAACCAGTTGGCGAGTTTCACAGCGACTGCCATCATCTTCAACAACCACTAGCAGCGGGCTTGCAACCTGTGGATACCAGGAAGCTGCCAACAGGTCTCCAGATGTGTGTGATTCAGGAACTGAACTGAACCTTTTCACTGTGTTTCTTAACAGGAAGTTTATAGTCTTTAGCTTATTACAACTTTCAGCACCACTTATTAAAAGATTTATGTGTAGCCTATGCACATATTTGAGCTTGTATGTATACTTTTGAGCCAAACTTGTGAAGCCAATTTTTTCTTTTTTCTTTTTTTCATGGTTGCAGGTGGGATTACTCAGAAAGTTATGAACAGATTTGCACAAACAAAATTACCAGAGGTTCTCAGGCTGGTGGCCTGTCCTAACACGGCACTTAACCATCCAAGTCCAAGTGCATGTTTACACATTCTCTAACAAATCTACATCTAGATTTAGAAAAATCTAGTTTTTATGCATTTTGTGGCTTAGCTATGAAAGCGGTTACACACTCTCCTCTCACATATTTATCAAGAACAAAACAGTTTTTACTGCAGCAGCTCTCATTGAGGAAGCATCGTAGATCCGTGCTGGGGAACACATGTGGACCGTGCCGAGTCCAGTTGAACTGCACCCGTGCCCATCTTTTCAAATAGTTCCGGGCATTGTTTGATTATCCTCGAGCAGACACAGCATGCAAAAATCACACGAGTCAAACAAACTGGAGGCTCAGATGGACTGCAGAGCACCCAGTCACCCCAAAAGTTTATGTGCATCTGGAAATTTTTGAAAGGACAATAACTTAACGAAGGCATATAAAACTCAAATAGATAAAACTGGGAGGACTAATCTGGAACCAAGTCTGGTTTCATGTATGTTGAAGGAATGCTAGGCTTCACACTGCTCTTGGTAAATAGATGTGTTTAATAAAATCAGCAACCAGCAAACTTTGGGCTCAGATAGCACCAATAATAAGAAGAAGTGTACTTAGTGGAGGGGTATTAATCAGCTCAAGCATTACAGTTTTGTCCACGTGCTTCCTTACAACCTAATTTAGCTTTATTTCCTCAGTTTAAATATCCATAGTATCTACAGCCGGCATCTCTCAAAGGCAGCAGTACAGTCTGAAATCAGATAAACCTTGTTCTGTCTGCTCTGACTGACTGATTTACACCAGTTCAACAGTCTGTCACATTCACAATATAAAAAATACAAAAACATCCTTCTCCTTGCAGAAGAAAGTGGACTGCAAAACTGCTCAGTTCAGAAAAGAAATCCATCACCTTCCATCCAGTTATGACAACTAGCGTGCAGAGAGGCTGTGGGCAGCTGTGGGAGGAAAAGGAGAACTGCTGCTCTCCATCTGAAGTGAAGCCATATGGGATCCAGGACAAATGGGAGAAAGTTAATGGGGTTTTGAGCAGGCACTAAATGTAACAGTGCTCCTTGAACTTTTACGACGACCTCCGGCAGGCTGGACATAATAAACCCAAATGACTTTACAGCCTGGGTCAGTTATTAGGACCTGCTTGGGTTACAGTCACGAGGCCTGTGGCGAGACGACCTGCTGCTGGGCGATATTTCTGATTCAGCAGAGTGAGGAGATGGAAAATCACCTCAGTAGTTTTTTTTTTAATATGCAAGAGTGAGTGATGGCTGCAGGAAATTACGTGAACTGAATTTACTTAAAAAAGAAAAGAAAAGAAAAGAAAGGTGGCAGTAACAGACACGGTGCAACAGGAAAGGAAGCAGGAATTCACACCGTCAGCAGTGTTTTCATGCAAGTGCAGTTTCATTTCAAAAATGTTCAAAGAAATCATTTTAAAAAACCTTGAAAAAAAGACTGTTACAGAGAAAGACGATTATTATGATGTTTTTATCACGTGTTCCTGGATGTTTGGGTCCCAGCATAATAAACTCATTTATGTTAATCAATTTTTATAATGTGGGAAGGTTACAAAGAGAAACATTTCAGCCTTATGTCTTGATACTGGATTAATGCTGACACCCACTTGCATTAAAATTGTATATGTCAGCACACTGCATGACCAGGTTTTCCACTCCTAGCCACGTTCTCTCATCATGCTGCCATCATCTTTTAAATAAAAATTCATGACAATAAATGTCCTTTTTCCATGTGACAGGGAGGTTTTACAAGTATGAATCCTTGCGGATTAAAAAATCAGGCCCGAAAGAATAAAACTGTTCTTTCTGCAGACTTAAGAAAAACACACCAAGGTGACCTTATATTGTTGCAATTTCCAGTGAGATCGATCACATTCCCAAATCATTTAAGTTCACCCTTCAGCATCATTTTTAAACATACAAGTTAACTGTTGCATATTTTAACCCAGCGGTTTTCAAAGGTTTTGGCCCAAAGAACACAAAATATCAATATCAAAATATGAGTACACTTGTATTCATATCCATCTAAAATAGACACCACATTATCTAACATGGCTTCAGTCTGAAGGCTGTACTTCTGACAGCTAGTTTGTGGCATGATGTCTGCACTGTGAACACTACTGTACGCTGATAATTGTCTCCCTTTTTGAAATAATTGTTTCTAGAGGGGATTTTTGGTGCCTCTTTAGCTTGCTTTGCAGATTGGTGGCATTAGCTGATGATGACAGATGGATGCTGTCCAGGTAATGCCACAGGACAGGCAGCGAGCGCATGTGCAGTTTTTCCCCCTCTTTTCTTTAAGCGGTGGATTTTCTGGTGGTGAACCTCTTTTTCCTTCTGAACCTCCACATCTCCAAATTGGTACTCACAAAGTACTGATAATGAACCTCATCAAAGTTTTTTCTGAAACCTATCTGAATCACTTCATACTTAAGTAAAACCAAAGAAGACAAATCAGAGTCTCCTGAAAAACAGGTCTGTATTCTGCTGTCCTGCCTCATTGTGCACTCAGTATTTCTACACCTAGTGTGTCACAGCACCAACAGTGAGGCGCATCCTTTGTATATATCTCAGACATCAACAGCATCTGACAAAACACCCGTATTTGATGTGACAGACTGGGAGCAGGTTGGTCACGCTGGGTGGCTGCACCTTACTCAGCTCTCTTCATAGATCCACACACTCATTAAAAAGCAATTTCGAGCAGCTCAGTCTGAGACTTCTTAACTTTTTCAATCAGTCGTCACTTTTCTGATTTCCCACCCAGATTTTTTATGGCACATACTTTTTTTGGGAGTTTATGTGGACTGGCTCGCTTTTGGAGTCTGCCTCAAGTGGACATTAGAAAAACTGCAGTTTCTGGCACTTATGAACCAGCAATCTAATTTCTCTAACCTTTGGGTCCCTTTGAGTCTGTAAAGTAACTACAAAGTATCTGATGAATAAAATGGGGTTAAATGAACATCTATTCTTTCTGAAGTGCTGTAAAATAAAACAAACCGGGAACACTCAACTAAGTTATTTTCCCCCCATGAACAAAAGCAAATAGCAGAAAAGTAGAACAGAACAAAGAAAGACATATGCACATAATGCAGGCACAGTTTTTCTCTCACATGAAAAAAGGCCGTTTGCATTGAGTCAACATTTAAAGTCTGTCTGATCTAAACGGCTGCAGAGCCCTCGCACTGTTGAGCTTCCACTCAAAGCAAAAAGCGGTGCAAACACGCCCTCTTTTGACCACGAACCTCCATCTACAGCAGCACCTCAGATTTGAGCTTTTTTTCAGCTGTGGGCAGGAACAGCATGGATTTGCTGCTCCTCAGAGACTTCAGACTTTTGGGGGGTTTCTGATTGTTGCAAGAGGGGGGGGGCTGTTCCATCCTCTGGATGTGTACCATTTATTGCATTGCAAAAGTCTGGGTCCTCTATATCTGAGATGTCAGTCAATGCCTCCGATGGACTCTTCATCCCATCCGTCCTGGATCATTTGTAGGGCAAGGTCCGCTGGGCTCATAGCAGCTATGTTACTTTAGATATTAAAAATAAACATCAGAAAGGACAGTGTTTGAAATGCACAGAAAACTATAAATCATGTATGTTACTGTGTAAAAATGAATTCCTGATCCATCAGAAGTGTAAGTGGGACAGTCAGAGTTGCTAAGAATTAAAGTTTCATAGAAGATCCCATAGGAACTGCTTGGGGTCATTTCTGACCCACTTGTGGAAGAGTGGGGTAGTGATACAAAAACTGCATTTTTTTTAAATTAACGAAAAAATAAATAAAAATGCAAATGGCCTCATGTTACAAACATATTTTATGAGGAATACCTGGAATATGAATATATTACAACTTTTCATTTTAAAGATGTTGAAGAAGAACAACCTGTGGGGTCATTTGACCCCACATGTCTAAGGGTTAAAGAAAAGAAAGATGAACTGAAACTTCCGTTTTCATCGTCGCTAATCTTGAAGCCATGAGATAACATGTCGCCTCACTGTCCCTGTAGCCCACAAGACACAGGATGGTGTAGTTAGAGGACACCTGGTGGACAGATGGAGAACGGAAGTAAATCCAAGTAACTGCAGGGCTTCAGAGAAACGAGGGTGCTGGAAAGCTGAAATGTGGGTGAAAACAGGACGAGGCAGGAGCAACACCTCACCGAGCGCCACTGTTGTACTTTGTTTTACAGCTTCAAACGGTGTCATGAGGAGCTGCATTTATGTTTATAGTTTGTTTGTTTTTTTTATTCCCTATCCATGTGCGTTCCACAATAAAGTCACAGATACATAACGGCAGACAGATGTCATCTGGAAAAGCAGCTGCTTGAAAGCACTCAAACTAAATTTAAAAGCAGGTGTCAGTCACAGCCCTGCAGGCCGGTGATGGAGGGAAGACGCTGCAATTTTCTTTTCTTTTTTTTTTCTTTAAGGAGTCTTATTGAAGTCAGATGATTCAAATATAACTCGTAGGCATCTCCTTCACATTCCCCATGAGTCTCAGGGGATAAAGTTAGCCCCTGAAGAAACCAAAGCCTCGAGGGCCCCGGCAGGCTGGAGGCAGAGCTCAGAGCACCATACAAGGAGTGTGAGGGCATCTGAGGGAGGGTGGGGCGTGTTTGCAACCAGTGAGATAAATCATTAAAGTCTCAATGGAGTGTTTAACTGATTGATGGCTGTGCATGACTCTTATTTTTAATCAAATTTACCCTTATTTAAATTTACTTCACTCATTTTTTATGTATTTTTTTTAATGCAACAACAGTCATGTTAAGGCACTTTAAAATATCCTATAAAGTTAGAGAGGAAACCTGAATGATCAGACAATTTGAGATGAGGAAGGACTTTGTGTTTAATAAGAAGAGTTCTCTTAATATTTTTTAAATACACTCAAAACAGTACTGATCATTATCAAACTTTACCGTCACATAAAAACATGACAAACAAGGTATTTTGTGCTGGTACACCTAAAAACACCCATCAAATTGCTCTTACTTAATTGCAGCAAATGCTGGATGAAAATTTGAGTGGCCAAAAACTGCAATTCTTCTAATGTCCACTTGAGGCAGACTCCAAAAGCGAGCCAGTGCATTTAAACTCCCAGGTTATAACTTTACAGCAGAAATAAAAACATTGACCGTTTTATAATAAATAAATAAGTAAAATGAAATAAAGAACCTCTCCCTGAGTAATGTCAGCAAGACTTTAAATTGGAGTTTTGGCTGCTTTGATTGACAGTGTAAATGTTTATGCAAAACACTTTTTTAAATGTGTTACAGTTAAATTTCAGCATTATTAAGGATTGTTCCGAGTAGCTAGTGGGTGCTGTTGTCTGTTCAGCTGCATTAAAAGACTCTACAGAGAATGGCTCAGTTTCTCCAGGATGTACATTTCACTTCTCAGTAGTTACACATTTAATATCAAATAATGTCATATTATAAAAAGCTATCTACACAACATACCTTCTTGTCTCAATATTGTCTGATCATTGTGGCGGCTACATCCCTTCTACATCCCTGCAACCCATAAAGCAGTTTATGTTTCCAGGTCATAAAAACATTAGAAATACTGAAAAAAACAGATACAATGTCAATAAATTAACTCACTAGTTTAATTTATTGGTTGCTTCAGAGATGGACTGCTGGGCCTTTGTGTGATGAAACAAAGATGGACTGTTGCTAGAGGAACAGTTGTTGCCATAATTTGCAGGTTGGTGGATGGGGGTCTTCCTTGGGACAACAGCTGCTCTCTAATAACACTGAGGAAGAAAGGAACTCCACCACTTACATACTGACAAGGCTCAGCTGTTAAATGGAAATAATTCCAGACTCATGCAGTTGGTTGAGATAGTGCTGCTAGTGTTTAATGCTGTCAAGAAGGTCTGCTCTAGAAATCCTGTCTAGAAATCCATATTTCACACTTTTGTCTTATAAGCCTTGGTGCTGAATGCAGAAATCTAGATCTTTGATGCTGTTTTTCTGTCACTGTTTGACCCTTATGGTTATTTAAATGTAACATTTCTCCTCAATTTAGCTTCACAAAAGATTTGAATCACATCAGAAAATGAGGTGATTCAAAACGATCCAACAAATGTCTGAAGAAGTTCAAAACGTTCAAGGACAAAGACAGAAAACAAATTGCTGGTACTGATGGACCTGATGCTGGAAATCTAAACACTCCACAAATAAACTGCAGCTAATATAAACCAAAACCTCTTCCAACATTATTATTTTTTTAAATAAAAAACTGTGCTCATACAATTACAGTGCACCATGAAAATATGATAGATGCATTAATGGTTCATAAATTACACAACAGAGAGCAACGGTTGCATTTAGCAGCACTGGTGAGAAATCTAAAAACCAAACTTAGGTGTCCTATTCTGACTGTACGGAATCTGAATTATTCCACAACTTATTTCATAAAAACAATAAAATACAACCTCATAGCAATTAAAACTTCATAGATTTATGAAGAAAAAGCTCAAATCTTTGGTAAAAATCAGACTGTGCAGATTAGTTACCATTTGAACCAAGATTTCTTTGATCATGTATAGAGTAGGCTTGTTTTAAGAATTCATTTTAATTTGAGGACATTTAGGTTGGGTAACAAAGATAAGACATAAAGGTGGGAATCAGAGTTTCTTCCTGGCATCATGGTAAAAGCTTTAAAACAGATTCAGACAAAGATTTAAACTTCAGCCTCTACAGTGATCCTGTAAATATGATGATGATGAAAGTTGGGCAAAAAAAAGACAAAAACAGCATGATTGTCTCTGACACGTGATTTTATTGTGTATAATGAACATTGTGTGCGATTGTTTCCCCGACTGTGTGGAGTTGAAGACTTGGTGTTGGTGTGTGAACCTTCCCCTCCCTCCAGACTACGACAAAGTGCAAAATAACAACCCTCAGGTAAATTCAACTCCCCGCCTCTCAGATTTGCTAACCTGCTCTTCAGACCTGTGTGACATAAAGCAAACGCGCTCTTCCACCAGCACAAATAGGACACATGGAGTTCATGTAAACAGAAAAACAAAGCAGAGCAGCGAAACATTTAGGAGGCCTCGAACATCTTCTTCCTGTCAGCTTTGTCCTCAATGTTCTTACGCCAGTCACCCACCGCTTCTGTAGGCTGCAGAGGACAGGAAGCAGCGAGTTAGTCCAAACAAACCGGGAATTTAGACATCTTAGTTTTATTAAAAAGAGAGGTGATTGAACTTAATCAGCTGATTTCTGCACTTTGACAGCTGACACATGGAAAACCAGCCCTTACATGCCTTACATGTGACTTTATGTTTCTAGAAGTAGAAAAATTCTGTAATACTGTAAAGACTGAATGATGAAATAATTGACAGGAATTAATTTTTTTTTTTGAAAAAGCAGTCTTTATTATGCTACTCCTAATAATTAAAAAATAAATAAATATTAATTTCCTGAATGAGTTTTACTTTGCATCACAAACTGTGAGATTTATTCAAGTTTTTCAGGAAAAAAAACACACAAAAGATGCAGAAGTCTCCAAAACGTCCTCCAAAAACTTGTGGACCAAATATGATTCAGTTGTTAATTACAGATTTAAGAGAAATTAGGAAAAAAATGCTTTTTAATTTCATCTGTGAGCAAATGTGTGATATACAAGGCTCCAGTGCTAGTTTCTGATCAGAAGTCCAAATACGTTCTCTTCCAGATTGCCGCCAAGTTTCCCTGGGTGTGCATATTATTTTTGGCTGTGTAAAAGTTGATTTATGTTTGAAATCTGCAATATAATCTCAGCCTGGAATTCAAAGGCCACGGTGTATCGTCTAACCGCGTGACGCTTTGACGTCCAAGTCACCAACAGTTTTTGGTGCACGTCAGAATTATTTTGTCATGAATGCCAAAACTTTGGAGAACATTATATATAATATTCTGATAGTGTAGGGTCATCACATTGATGATAAGCTGCTTCATAGATATTAAAACAGGTTTACTGGCACCACATCAGTAAAGTCAGTGATGTAAAAAAAGAATAAAAATCCATCACTGCTGGAACTAAAAGTGCAAACATGTCGATTTATCCTGACAAAACCACCCTCTGTCTGTGAACTCACCTCCTCCTTGACCTCTTTCTTGACCTGCTTCAGGTTGGCCCTCAGGTCCATGGTCACCTTGTGTTTGGAGCCCAGCAGAGCCTGCAGCATGGTGTCAGCAGACATACGCACTTTCTTCAGGGCAGGCTTCTTCACTCCTATCAGGTCCACAACTTTGATCTTCAGGTCTTCAATCTATGCACAGAAAGAAAGTGTTATATTTACCCTTCTTTACTTTTTAGAGGCCACTCTAATCCTGTTATGCTCCCAGAGGAAGATTACCTCTTTGTCAGTCTTTTGCACCTTGGCTTCGGCATCGTACCGCTCGTCATCGATCTTGTCGATGGCGGCGTGAAGCTTCTTGCAGAGTTCCTGTTGATGCATAAAGAAACCCCAGAAGATGATCTTCCCACAGCTTTAGAGTTATACGGCCTTCCCTTTTTATATCAAAAGTGCTGTTAAAGTAACAAAACCAGTGAGTAAATCATTTGTTTCAAGCTCATATAAAGTTTTAAACTACTTTTGCTTCTAAAAGTACACAAGACTGGAAGAGACATGCAAGTTACCGCGTTGCTAGCCATGCCGATCAAAGCAGCTAGGTGCTAAAGGATGTACATTCCTCTGGCAGAGGAGTGCTAATGTTAGCAGGTCACTCAGTGCTTCACTTAACACTTTCAGGTAATTTATGTTTATGATGAATTACAGCAGCAAAGTTCAGGCTAGCTTCTCATTTCATTAGCATCCTTTGAGTGTCCAGTTTCCATGCTGCATTATGGTGGCACTTAAATGCCAAAATAATAATAACAGTCATGTTTCTACTCAAAACAACAACATAATGAAATAAATACAGTAATAAACAACATAAATTAATTAATTAAATGAATACAGTAAAAAAGGCTATTATAGTAGCTGATTGTTTCCTGAACTACTAAAAGAAACATTTTATTCTTTTTTATTCTTTCTGTTTTCTCGGATAAACCCTGATGTCTCTCTCACCATCAGGGCGGCCTGGTCTCCGCTCAAGTCTGGAGGAGAACAGTGCTCGGCCATGTAGGCCTGTTTGGCCGTCTCGGTTTCCTTTTTCTCCTGCTCGATCCAGTTCATAGCAATCTGCAGGATCAAGCTCTGCAGGACATCATCAAACAAGTCTCGTGTTTAATGGTCTGCACTCAAACATACTCAGCAGCAGAAGAACTCAATTTTTTTTCATAATCCTTATTTACCTTGAGATGATGCCTGCGGCTGGAAGTCATCTTTTTCCTGTTTGAGAGGAAGTTGTGATCATTAATAATTGTAAAGGTTACATTTTTCTAATTCACATCTTTTTTGGATCCAGATATTAAACATTTAAAGGGAGCATCTTTAAAAGGAGGCAGATTTCTGTGCATATATAAATGAGGTATAGTGTGCATCAATCAGACAGGATGTTCTTCGCACTTACTCAGACATCTTGGCGGTTTTTCGGGTTCACAACCTGCAGTAAGACAAACATAAAACTGAGTGACTGGAGGAAACGTTGAGGTCTTTCTGAGCCCTGCTGAACACCAGAGATGTTCAGATAATCAGTGTGAGGTTCTCTGAGATCAGCATGTTCTGCTGCTGTGATGGAGATGGATAGACGGGAATATTTGTGCCGTAACGCGATCTGAGGCCACAGCTGAAGAGCAGCGACGTCAACTGAACTAAACTGGGCTGGCCGGGATCGTGTGTCACGTCTCTTCGGTTTACACGTGATCGAGTGAAGGATTAATTTGAAAAAATCTCCAGTGGAATATCATTAACTAACATGACATCATGAACTAGCTGACAGTAGCTAACCTTTAGTAACTACCCATAGTGTCTCTGAGGCACTCTGACAGCATGTCTTCACTTCATGACCAATTAATGTCACTTTTTGATTAGAAGATTAGGTTAGACATCTTTTTTTGTTTGTTTGTTTAGGCAGGGTATATATACATATATAAGATTAATTAATGATTCAAGTGTTGTTCAGTTTTTAACTTTATACATAAACATTTTCAGGGAACCAGAAAATATTTACCAAACCAGAATCAGATTTTTGTAATTCCAGGCCTTCTGATCAGCTCATATTTCTGTTGTACGCACATCCAAAAAGTCAATGAACAATTTGAGGCAAAACAGCTGAAATCAGGTCTTTGACAAGACTGAGGCAGAGCAGCTGAACACGTCATATAAATTTAGGTTTGACAGAAAAAGGTCAAATGTCACCAACAAATGTAAAGAAGCCACTTGGATTGAGTGAGGAACAGTCAGAGCTGTAATCCTGCTTTAAATCATGTCTTTTCTAAACACAGTCGTTTTGAGACGTGGCTGCATGCAGCATCTTTTTATTCTATCTGATAAAATAGAAGATGCTGCTCTCAGAGAAGCTCAAAGATGCTGGAGATATTAGAAAAAGAAAAAAGATAAAGTAAGGAAGATTTCTCACCTATTGAGAGGAGGAAGAAGAGGACAGGACACACTTGGTGGAAGAAAAGGAGACACTGCCAAAGCCACAGACAGTGAAAAATGAAATAGGTATATATGGTGGTTTGCGATGCCTCAGCAAAATGCCCAGATCCTCTTTATGGAAATGGATTCCCAGGCAGACCAATAGGCCTGCGAGCTCCTGAAATACACCCGGCCCAGCCCTGCTCTGCAAAACGCCCTCCCTGTGAGAACCCTTCATGCCTCCATGCTGTGTTTGTGTATATGGAATAAACTTAAAGGAGCATGAACAGAACACGTTTTATGTCTTCAGAAGGCTTTGGACAGATTTAATATATGTTTTGATCTTTAACTCAAAAGGAGCATTTTAAGCCCTGCAGCATCACAACAAATGGAAATCTTCAGCTTTCCTGTAAAACCCAACGTTAAATTATTATGTGTTTCCTTCTTTACTGTTTTATGTATTTTGTTTAATTATTTAATTTGAATTTTTCTATGAAAAGTTGCCAAAATTTCAAATAACGAGGACAGTGTATGTGTTTTAAAGTTTAGGCTGCAGATTCCTCTAAACACCCGGGTTTACAAAACAAGTGTCTATTATTGGCTCCGAATGATGTCATTAAGCTTGGCTAGCCCTAACAGGGTCATCACAAAGCTCTCCCTTTGACCAAATAAGCACCGCCCACCTGCTGATCAAAGCTTTTGTTTGAGATTCACAGCCAATCAGAAGAAAGTTCCTAAAATGAGGGGCTACACCAAGCCCAGCTTAATTTAAAGAAGGATTATTTTGAGCCACAAATTACACAAAGCTACGCTAACATAGTTTAAAAATAAAAACATGGAAATGCTTCCAACATGTGAACATTTCTGCAACATGATTTTTTACTTGCAACAGGGTAAGATGAGCTTACTTTAATAATCTCAATAGTCTAAAGTTTAAACTGTTAAACTGAATCAGATGTTTTTTCTTTACATGCAGAAACTGTTTGAAAACTAGAAAGATGAGATGGTTGAATCGTTGCTTCTTTGTGTGGAAAATATCTAAAAAGGATTTTTTTTTTGCTTGCTCTCTGAAAACATGATGTTTTGGGTTCAATAGCAAAAACTGCTTGAACTTTTGTAAATGTTATTGTGCATTTAGAAATGTAATTACTTTTTTAAAAGAAGTATCATTTATATAGGTTTCATTGTTTGCTCTCTTAACTATCAGTTTTATAGTTTTTATGCTGCAGACTGGAAAAGTCATGTCGGAGAATCTCTTCTCTCAGCTGAAAATGAGTTTTCCTCTTTCAGAACGAGCGCAGGTCCTCTAAATGTTTTTTCTAATAAATTTGTCAAAAATCGAATTTCTTTGAAGTGTCAGTGTGAAAATGTTTAGGAATCAATTTGAAGGGCATTAAACTGTTACTAAGTGGACACAAGTAGCAACAAATTAATCCTTATTTCAAAACTTTTATTGCTAACGATTCCATGAAAAGCTGTACATTTTGAACTGACGTTTCTCTGCCAGATGTTTCAACTGCAGACAAAGTTAAATTCACTTTGTTTTGGTTCAGTCTCTCTGACGCGCAGGGGTGACAGCGTGACAAAAACAGCCAAAAAATCATCAAGAAACTGTCTGAACTTTTGTCCCTGAGGGTCCAGACGAGACCCAGAGACACCTTCAGTCACTCAGACCTCAGTCTTAAATGCCCCCGCCGCCCTCCACCATCTCCGCCGATCCAGGCGGCTTTTAGGAGCTCTCGAACATCTTCTTCCTGTCGGCCTTGTCCTCGATGTTTTTACGCCAGTCGCCAACGTCTGCAGGCTGGAAAGAATGAGAAGAACTTGTCAACACCTCAAACTGAGACCAAACATTTTATATTTTTTCTATTTTATGCTTGAACCTATAACGTTTTAAATCTGTGGTTGAAGTAACTGAAATAAAGCAAAAGATGTTCAAACAATAAAAACTAAACTGATCTGGAAACGAAATGAAACTAAACTGACAAAAACAAAATAAATAAATAAAACTAATTAGAAAATCCAAAACTATAATAACAGAGCCATAACCATTTACACTTGTGCCTGAGGCTTGCCTGACTCCTAAATGATAGCTGTGCATAGATGAAAACATGTGCAATAAATAAAAATGAAAATAAATAAATGTAGTTTAAGAGAAACACTAACTTGTACAATATTTGAATGTTTAGGCCTCTATGTTTTAATTTTCATCTCTATAACGGTTCGCATGTCATGCCTAACTTCACTGCTGATGATCATTTTTTATGTGCATTGTAAAACTGTCGTTTTATTTATTTATTTTATTTTGTGTAGCAGAAATCTGATTTACAGTTTTAGAGAAGAGAGAGAAATCATTTAAATTTAGATAATAATTAAATTATTTCATTCAAATAATGAGATCACTCGAGATCCACTGTATCGAGCTGCTGGGCCAAACGTGAGGCGTGATAATGACGGAGAGAAGCTCTGCAAACCTGCTGAATCAGCGTTCACCTCAGATCAGTTCCTAACACGTGGCTACGCTCTGTTTCTTTCGATGAATTCGGTCCAGTGAGCTAAACTGAATCCTGAAGTTGTTTAAGCTGCAGCAGTGGGACACAGTGATGATGAAACAAGCCGATTTCCTTGCTGTGAAAACCTCGTGTCTCACCTCCTCTTTCACCTCCTTCTTGACCTGCTTCAGGTTGGCCCTCAGGTCCATGGTCACCTTGTGTTTGGAGCCCAGCAGAGCCTGCAGCATGGCGTCTGCAGACATGCGCACTTTCTTCAGGGCAGGCTTCTTCACACCGGCCAGCTCGATCACCTTCAGCTTCAGATCCTCAATCTGGAGGTCGAGAATCGTTCGTTAAAAGCTGGAAAAGCAGCCAGTCAGATCCGCAGGTACTCCGGCTTCCTCCCACACTCCAAAGACATCCAGGTTTCTAAGCTGCTGTGAACCGTTCACGTGAGTGTGAATGGTTGTGTGTCTCTCTGTGATGGACTGCCAACCTGTCCTGGTTGTAACTATCACCTATGAAAACTGGGACAGACGTCTGCCCCCTACAGTCCTGAACTGATTTAGCAGCTAGGAATATAAAAACCATTTTAAACACATGAAACATGTTCCAGCAGCACACAGTTAACTGAGTTTCAGACTTTTATGAAAATCAAAAATGCCCTCATATCAAACCTACGCCTCCTTTTTCCTTCCAGCTCTTTCATACTTATCCAGCTGCCTCTCAACATTCATTATAATAGTTACAATTCATACTTTTTGAGTAAAAAAGACCTGCTCACTGTCAGCGACAGTCGTCACTCAGTAGTGTTAGAGCCACTGATTCTGATATTTAGCACTGAAATCTACACCTACCCAGTCGAGAATGCTCAAAGGAACTAGATCTGGAAATAAAGCATGCACACACGATGACATTAAGATTAAAAACATCTAAAAGTAAAGTGAGTTTTCCATAATCTCGCTCAAACTCTCACCTCTTTGTCGGCTTTCTGCACTTTGATCTCGGTGTCGTATCTCGACTCGTCGATCTTGTCAATGGCGGCGTGAAGCTTCTTGCAGGCGTCCTTTTAAAGTGCAGAACGAACGCTTTTCATTAGCAGTCAGCATGGATGTTCACTTTGGAGGTATTTATCTGAATTCCTCTATTTTATATATATTTCATGTTTATTTCTCTTTTACCTCATAGATGTGGTTTCTAGCTAAAACATGAATTTGTAAGAAATAAATGGTTGGCATCAGTACATTGCATTAACATACTTTTATTTTGAAAATTATGAATTTCAGCTAAATGTAAAATAAGGTCACATAACTGCTTAGAAAATATTCATAGCTTTTTAATCACGGACATGTAATGGAATGTAAGATTCAACCAGCTCATAACACAAATGTTTCACCTTCCTCTGATGTCCTAAACTCAACTTTTTGCAACCTGCTCCACTACAATGAGGAAAACTCCCCGATGTTTTCTTGTGGTCATAAGAAAGTGTAAGCATATGACACAGTTTTGTTCTAACCGTAAGGGCAGCCAGGTCTCCGCTGAGGTCAGAAGGTGGGCAGTTCTCAGCCAAGTAGGCCTCCTTCGCTGCTGCGATGTCTGTCTTCTCCTGCTCGAGCCAGTTGGCGGCGATGTGCAGCATCAAACTCTGCAGGAAGACGAAAACATGCAAAGTGAAGAGAGAGCCTCCAAAAATTCAAAGGTTTTAGAAAACAAAAGGTTTAAGCCTCACCTTCAGATGATGCCTGCGGCTGGACGTCATTTTCTTTCCCCTGTGAGACAGAGATTAGAAAATTACCTTCAGAGCTGAAATGACCGACTGTAATTTTTCTGCATTTTGGTAATTCAGTTCCTTATTTTACGCAACACCTTTCTATGTCTACAAAATCTGCTTCTGCGCGAAGCTATAGATGTCATGGATCGCTGACCCAGGGTTGGGGGTTTGTTTTGAGTTTTCTTTAGCTTTTAATTGTGATTATCTTTGTCACATTATTCGGTGCTGGTTTCAGTTCCAAGTGCGAGCAGCTGACCTAGAGTTTGTCTTAGAGCTGTTTGTGTTCTGGTTTCACATGTTCTGGTGGTACTGCAGCATTTCTTGGTTTCAGACTGGTTTATTTGTCCCTCGTTTTTTCCGCTTCGCTTGTGTTTCTGTGTCAAGCTCATATGTCTTCGTCCAGGTCTCACTGTTAGGTAGTTCCTGTTTTATTTTGATAGTCCCTTATCCTGTGTGTGTCATGTTCAGTTGGCTTGTTCCCTCGTTATCCTCTGTGTGTATTTATTGTCTCAGTCGTCCCTTCCCTTTTGTCATGTTCTCCCTTAAGCTGTGTGCCTCGTGTGTTTCATGGCTAATTTCTGAGGTTCTGCAATAAAGCTGCTTTTGGAGTTTACATTTTGTCTGTGGAGTTCTGTGTTTTGGTCCTAAACCCGTCTGTCACACAGCAAACCTGACAATACAAATCCACCTGTCAGCACCTCTCACTCCCACTGATAAGTGCTTCATGTGCAATCATCTTAAAGAAGGTGAACCAGAAGCAGGAGTAAGAAAAGAAGAAGAAGATGGGGGAGAGACAAAAGGAGGTAAAGAAGAAGAGGAAGGAGAAGGAGGAGAAACACAGAAGAAGGGGAAGACTTGGAAAAAAGGCAAGCAAATAAGGAGAAAATGAAAAAAGTAAAATTGTACTCACTCAGTCATTTTGGCTGTTTGTGATCTTCACACCCTGCAGAGACAGAAAACACTCGTTAGTCAAATGCGAGGAGTGAAAAGTAACAGAACCCTGACTCTGCCTGACTCACAGCTCAGCTGGACACACCTGTTATTGATTGGGTGCCCTTTGACCTCCAGCGAGAAACACGATGCGCTTTACTATCATGGAAAATCACACTGCCACAAACCAGCTAATTTTGGACAGGAGGGGTCAGGCGCCCAGGAGCGCTCGACAGTTGTCCCCTCTGAAGACATTTCTGCCTGGAATTTAAGTTGTTGGAGCGAGCCAACGATCTGAGCACTAAATGTCACCAGCAGATGAACCGAGTGTGGCAGCGAGTGCACAGTGAGAGCAGCTAACAGATTTCAACATCCTGAAGCCATGCCAGGCACCAAAGTGTGTGCCCAGGTCACCATCTGGAGAATGAGGCTTTTTTAAAAATAAAGTCTGCATCCATCATCGAAATACAAATCCTCACTTTCACAGCCCAACCTAAAAGACACAAACTGAGTCCTGTGAGCTAAGAGTCACTAATTTAGCTCAAAGATGCATAGAAAGACTCAAATCATTTAGGACTGATTATAGAAAAACACACATTCCTTAAACTTGGTCAGCAGAACGTGCAGGAAACGACTCTTCTTCACCTCTAAATAAAACCATTTTCTCAATTTTTTTCATGATGGTATGATCTATATGATCTATCTGGATTTGATGTGATCTCTAAATGATTTGAGGAATGGCAGGTCTATAATATCCAAAAACTCCAACCAACTCTGTGTGCAGATTTAAGCTAAAGTGGTAAAACAAACGCATCTTCGAACATTGTTTCAAGCCTCAAATCTTGACAGTTTCGTCAACAGCATGCAAGCTGCAAAGCAAACATCAATAAAAGCTCTGCAACACCAAAATCCACATTTAACCCGTCTGCATGTCCAGTATCGTCCGCTGTCTGAATAGCCATCGTAAGTGTCAGCTCCAGCTAACTGCTCCTTCTCTCTCTCTCTAAACACAACATCAGAGGTCAGAGGTCACAGCTGCAGCAACATCTTTAAAAACAAAAAAATTAGTCCTTCGTGCTTAAAAAGCCTCTCCAGAATTCCCGGACCCCCCACCTCTTGAGCAGCCCTCCCTGTATTGTTCCCTGACAGTGAGTGAAGCTATAGGAGAAATTCTCACCTACTAAGCAAGACGAGGAAGAAGAACAGGGAGGGAGACACAGCTAAGTCTCAAACAGTAAAGATTAAACAGAGTATATAGGCTATAAAGTGCTGGCTCAGCAGGAAAGCCAGCCCTCTTTATGGTAGCAGAGCTACTTCAGACCAATGGGTCATCAGGCTCCAGAAATACCACGAGGAACCTCATAAATTTCTACTGGAGGAAGTCGCCTCCCTGGATGAGAGGCTGGACGGGAGGCTGGACAGACGCTATCAGGTTCCCACCCGCAGAGGCCAGCGGAGGGACGAAGCAATTGTCACACAACAGTCAAACGGAGTGGCTGACGTAATTCAATCTCACTGATTCCCACTGAGCTCTGAGAACAGCATTTGAAGCTGTTAGACACAATCAAGTTCAGCTGTCGTTAAAATGAGGCTTCAGCACCAAGTTACTCTTCATGCACATGACATCACTGATGTCCTGTCCAGGGTTAAGGTTAAGGGTTGAGTGTAGGGGTGAGGGGGAGAGGGAGGGTGAATTAAATTCACCCCTTTTTAAAATGTTAATGCCGAAATGAAAGTACAACTGTATATCAAAGGTAACATCCTGTAATTTCAGCAAATGTCCCTGTAAACTGTGTGAATGTTGCAAAACAAAAAGAACCATCACCCTCGATGGGCCACCGGTGACGTGGTGAACGTTAAGAGGTTAAACACAAAATCAAACCATAAAAACTGACAGCCAGTACAACTTAAAATCTGCTCTTTGAGCAAAGGGGGCCGTGGATTTTGTTCCACACCCTTGGTAGAGTCAGTGTGCCAAATACAGAGCAATCAAAAACAGAAAAACTACAACAAAACTAAATCTGACAAAATGGCATCAAACAAAGTCTGACTTAAGAAGACAGTTTAATACTGATGAGTTTTATGTGCTTGAAGCCATAATGCTGATGGTCATTTTGAAATTTGGACATATATTTTGTAAAATTTTTAAAAAGTCATAAATAAAAATCTAATATTTAAATGAAACAAATTAACGTGTAAATGTAAGTTAAAATGTATAAATGAAGCAAAACAACTAATTTGGCATCATTTTGGCTTTTTCCTCTTTGCTTACAGACGGAAATCGAAAGAAAATTTCCTTCCTTCAGTTTTTGGTGGATTACATTACAAATAAAAAAAAGAATTATATAAGCCATATTATTATCCTAACAGTGAAATAATGTTTGATGGTTTGATATGTATGCTTACCACATATAGATGCAACACCAGTATAATACTGATGTACTACACTGTGCTACTACCTATAATAAGCACATTAATAAGCACTAATATTTCAATACGAATGTACTAAATGTTCGATTTTGTTTTGACTATCCAAATATTAGTATTTGAGGGTGTTTTTTTTTAAATGCACATTAAGTTTGAAATTCATCACACCAGGTCGCTGCCTATGAGAGGGAATCAGGAAAGTGAAAGTAAGACAGGGAATGTAACTTGACCAATCATCGTTTTGTTTCTGGTCTTTATGTTCTGTTTCTATCACTGAATGCATTAACGATGACTTATTGTTATTATTGTTGATTTACTGTTAATAGAAGCTGAAAACAGTCTGATTGACTGCATTCTTCCTTAGAACTATAAATCAAAAGAGAAACACTTGAAAGTTTAGGAAAAAACAATTTCTGATGTTTAACACAACCGTTGTTAGCTGTTCCCCTCTCAGCCATGACATTCACAAATGGAAAGATATCTAAACATCTAAACATACCTGATAAACTATGTTGAGAAATCCCTACTTAATTTATACGAGTTATTTAACATAAAAACTGTAAATATTGTAAGGAATGAAGACAAATTGAATGCAGTGGTTAAACAAAGAGTGATGAAGGTCAAAAGAGTAACAGCACTCACCATTTGTAGAACTCTGTGTGGCTGCAGCTTTATTGGTGATCAAATATGATTTGATTACAAACGATTGAGCAGTAAATTCCAGGTATGACGAAAAAAAGTTGAGTCTTGAGTCAGATAGCTGAGTCTTCTAGGACTCAAACTAAAAAGAGAAGATGTAAAAGAAGAAAACGGAGCCAGCAAATAAAGGATGAAAGGGCTCTCTACTGACATCTGGTGGTTCAACATCAGCACAACACATCTCAGTTTCTAACTGCCTATTTGGAAATGTAAGTTATGTTAAAGTCATCTTACACCTGGAAAAAAAAGCTTTTTCTGCTTTAGATTTCTGATTGAACCTGATTGAACTCAGGAGTAAGTGAATATACAACAGCCCGTATAAATTAGCCCAACTTAAATTAGCCGTTAAAATAAAAAAAGACCGCCTTGAAAAAAGTGCAGCTTCACAGCATTGCCTTATTCCAAAAAGAACATTTAATTGCACGTAAGAGATCAGAGGCAACAGTGATGAAGAGCTGTAACATCCCAGAATGAGCAAAACAAAAGTTGGATGAGAAAGTCTTTAAGAGGTCTCAAACATCTTCTTCCTGTCAGCCTTGTCCTCAATGTTCTTGCGCCAGTCGCCCACCACCTCAGCAGACTGCAGGACACAAACACAGCCCACCATCAGCAACAGTTAACTGTTTTTAGCTCTCTTAAACAATCAGCCTGCAAACACTCACCTCCTCCTTCACTTCCTTCTTGACCTGCTTCAGGTTGGCCCTGAGGTCCATGTTTACCGTGTGTTTGGAGCCCAGAAGAGCTTTAAGCATGGCGTCGGCACTCATACGCACTTTCTTCAAGGCTGGTTTCTTCACTCCGGCCAGCTCGATGACCTTCATCTTCAGTTCATTGATCTGAAGTCAAAAGGAGAAGCTCAAAGGCTGAACAGAGCAGATAAACACAGACCCACGCAGTATACTGCAGCACACAATCTGCTAAAAGGAGGACAGATGCACACAATCCTCCACCTCTTTGTCGGCCTTTTCCACTTTGACCTGGGTGTCGTATCTCTCCTCATCAATCTTATCAATGGCCTGATGCAGCTTTTTGCAGAAGTCCTGTCGAGAATTAAAAGAAAAAAAAAAAACAGATGCAGTTGTTGTCATATAAACAGCCCATCATGTAAGAGTGAGGTTGACGTTCTTACCATCAGAGCTGCTTGGTCTCTGCTCAGGTCGAGGGCGGCACAGTTCTCTGCGAGGTAAGCTTCTTTGGTGACGATGATTTCAGCAGCTTCCTGTTCGAGCAAGTTGGCAGCGATTTGCAGCATTAAACTCTGAAAGAGGACGACAAAGAGATTCCACATTATTACTGCTGTGTGTTGTACTGTTGTTCTTGATGCTGCTTCATTTACTTTTGGGGCCATGTAGATGCAGCGCTGATAATCTTAACAGAGTCTCACCTTGAGATGATGCCTGCGGCTTGAAGTCATCTTCTTTCCCCTTTAATTCATAAAGACGCGACATATTTAAAACAACATTCGAGTATTCTGATGTAAACTCCTCACAAAATGATGAATGTGATATCCTGATTGGCTCTTTCAAAGTGTTTTACACAGAATAAACATACTCACTCAGACATTGTGGCTTCCTTCAGGTTTCTGACTCTGGTAATAATCCGAAAAAATGAAGAAGAAAATGAAAGCAAAGATTTGAGACAATGTAAGTAACAAAAGATTCCATTCAGTAAATTCAATGAATTTATTACCTCCACCAAAGAGGTCATGTGTTAACCATGGGCAACTGAAACGTGTGGTGTGTACCATAATATATAAAAATCTTAAATGTCACACCACATATGACCTCTAAACTCTTCTTCAAGGTCAATATACTGATCTGAAGATCAACGTGATAATAATCCAATATAGAGCTGTTTAAAACTACGTTTCCTGCTGCCTTAGTTTGTACTGACAGCATTAGGAATATAAGGAAATATGGGAATTCGAAATCTATTCCAATTATAGTTTGAATCCAAATATCACGTCACCTCTGACCTCATCTTTACACACACATCTCGTCTTTATTTTTACTACACTACAAACTCCATAAAGTAGATTTAAAAAGAATAAAGAGAACAAAATGAATGTGAACGAAAAACAACACTATTCCCAAAAAAGTAAACTGCCCAGAGAGTGAGCTGAGGTTTGGGTGCCTGTCAGTTACCAAAGATGGTTTTACAGGCTGAATCGTGGGATGTTTTTTCACAGGACTCTGTTACCTGGATAATGACATACAAGCCACGCTTTTATAAATTTAGATTTGCTATTAAAATGCAACTTGGTGTAGAAATATGTGTTAAAATCAATAAGTACATCACAAATACTCTTAAAGTTCAGTTTTGTTCTGCTCTATTTTTGATGTCTCCCTCTGGAAACTTCCCCCAACAGCTTCCACAGGAGGTTTGTGCATTTTTGGTCATTTAAGAATAGAAACTTCAGGGTGAATCTTGTGCCAGCTGGGCCACTGCTAATCCTGGCTCAGTGTCAAAGGTCAACCATCACATGTCGGAGAGTAATGCAATCCAAGAGGACGACATTGAGATGTGAAAATGATCAAACTGTTAAAAAAATGATTTAATTTATATTTTCTGTCATTTGATCCCAGCTGATTAACTTTAGGACAACACCTGAATCAGACTGCTGCAGGCTTTTACACGTGTAGTTCATTCACTTTCACATTTTACTAATTATTTTACTGGCAGAGACAATCGCTCATTATCTCGGTGCAGCAACATTTTCTCTTTCCTTTTGCCTTTCAGGAGAGCTCAGGTGGATGTGCTGGAACCATCTGATTTTTCAGTTCTTTGACCCTGCAGGCTGATAACTGTTTGAGTCGATTTATTTACAGATTCTAATGCAGTTGAATAAAACTATATGTGCATTAATCACGAGTTTTAATACCATGTTAATAATTTAAAAAAATAAGAAGGAGCTTAATTGTGATGTTCAGTGTGAAAACGAGATAGAAATGTCTTTTAACCAGTTTGGAAAACTCATTTTTGAAACAATAAATCTTTCTTGTTCTTGTTTCTTGTTTATTTATAAATATGGAAATCTAGTTTGTTTTTTAATCTTACAGTAGTTTTATGTAGATTTTATAGTTTTATGCACATAATGTAAGGGTGCAAGATGGTAAAACCATAATATATAAACAGGAAACATCCAAAAAATATGAAAACTTTACTCATTACCTCAGTTATGATTGAAAACTTCAGTAATTCTGTACATAATAATTTTCTTATTGAATACATTCATTCAAGATTTATATATTGAAGGTTTTTTAACCTGTTATAAGATTAATCTGCACCAGACTCACTAAATTGTATTTCCTGTGAGGATCAGCTTCACTTTAAGCATTAAGTAAAAGAGTTTCTCACCTACAAAGTGATGATGAGGAGGCCGGCAGAGACTGGCTGAAGGGCTGGGACGCAGTGAGGGAGTCACTGATTAAAAAGCTAACTCTGTGGGGTATATATGGGCTTGGACGGGGGTTTGGCTGTTCAACTTTTATGGCCATGAGAAGCCCTGAGACCGACCAGGCCAATCAGCTCCTGAAATGCCTTCATCCTTTGACCAGTCACCTCATAAATAGTCAATCCAAGGCGGTCAGCAGTCCTCCTTGGGACAGGTCAGGCTGACAGCTGGACATGAGGCACTATGCACAGGGAGATAAGGAAATGATGAGACTTAAATCATACTTAATATGACTTAAAGCTTGGGATAATTTCTAGTTTAGGGCATTCATAAATCAGCAAAACCAGCTGTGACAACGTCAAGAAATCAAAACCGAGGGGATGCTAAGAGATAAATAAAAAATAAATAAAAAAAACATTTATTTTGGGCATCAGATTAAAGCATTAAATATTTGAAATAGAGTTTGTCTTCAAGCTTCACTGTGTTTAAGCAGTTTCTTGTGATGTAAATGTTGGATAGATCAGAGATTCTGGAGGTTTTTTGCAATTATCTACAAAACGAAAGAATGCACTTAAACTGTACATACACCCTTTGTCATTAGGAGTGCGTTGCCTTAATAATTCAGAGATTTGTGCAGAAACATGCTTTAAAATACAATCAGAACTTCCGTGATCCACAGTATCTGCTGCTGTGGTATGAACTTCTGGATGCAGACATTGTTAAAATACTCACGTTACATTGGCAGCAACTGAAAAGAAAAAAGAGATAGAAATTTTAAAAACGGCAATAAATAGAAACAGTGAACATTTTCACATATAAGGCAAAGAAAGACAAATATGATAAAAACTGTGACTCACCTGAAAATGTCCATTTGAATGTGGTTTTGTAATCAACACAAAAATCCAAAAT
>NW_005187630.1:0-69549 GCF_000239375.1 Pundamilia nyererei | reverse complement strand
GTATGTATGCAGTTCTATAGTGTAATGTTCAGATGTATAACAAAAATTATGAATTTTAATTTTTCAATTCCAGAACTCATTTCTTGTTCATTCTTGTTATGTTGTCATTTTGTCAGTTTTTGTAGACTGTAACTAAAAATGGTCACGCAGAGGTTTTATCTAATAAATGATAAGTGTAGAGCAAGTTTCCAACATAGCCAGACTGTCGTGGTTACACCACAGTTCTACACAGTGTGAGATAGTGGTGATAGTGTATTAGGCCCAACATTGTAATTTTGAGAAGAAAGGATCTGATTTAAGGGAAAATGTCTCTGTTAAAAGAAAAAAAACTTTACAAAAATAAAAGTTTTCTTATCAAATAACCAAACTTTGCAAAGATGCATCAGTCTTACTAGACCACAGATAGCACTGCCTGTCATTTCTTATGGCAATAAAGATGTACTTTCTTGCCATAAAAATATAAAATCATTATATTGTCACAAGCCTTCTTCAGTTTAAAGTTTGGTTAACTGGAAGTATATCACATTTACCTACTGAAGGCTGTCTGGCTTAATGGGAATCTACCCAACATCAGGAGACAACTGTCAGGTCAGTTTATCTGATTCATTGAGAAACTGCTTCTCAATCCTGGAGTTGTCTTGCTTCTGGTAAATGTTAGCTTTCCTGCTAACACAGACATTTTTGCTTTTGTACATCAGAAACTGTAGCATTCTGTTTTTAACAATGCAACTGTGGTCTGATCAAATCAATTCAATATTGCAAAGTGTGGGATTCTAGGTTACTCCTTTGAACATAGAAGGGCCCTAATCCACCCAGCGTAGATTCACTGTCCAGCTTTATATACAGTCTATAAGGGGGAGGGGCCTGTATTTTCTAAATACTATGAAGTGTGAATTAAAAAGGAAAAGATTACATTCACTTTTCACAGCTCCCTGAACACACTATAACCCCTTCTATATAGTGATAAATGGCTTTTCCAATTGCAAGTCGACATCACTGCTACACTAATGATGCCGTAGGAAAAACATGGATATTGTGTCTTGTCCCTCACTGACATGCACAGCACTACAAAGAGCACCTTCAAACAGAACTCGTTAACAATCAGCTGCAAGTTTTTGTTTTCAATTTTTAAGCTTTTTTTATGTAAAACTTCACTTCAACATGTCGTCATTGCAGAAAAAAATGTACTTTGGTTTCTGTTCCAAATCAACATTTGCTTTAATCATGGACAAAAACATAGAAAGACGAGCTCAGCACTGTAAAGTTTGAAAACAGTGCGCTGTGCACTCAGTTTGCAGTGTTGTGCATCACTGAGTCAAAGACAAAACATCCAACGACAGCAGGGGTAGGAAATTAAATACATTTATTACAAAAAGTCTAGGAGCAGGAAGGTGCTAAAAGTGAACATCAGTACAGATGGAAACAGGAAGTTACACTAATGAAAAAAGTTTAAGCAGCTTTTACCCTTTGAAATTTATAAAGTTATACAAATGTACAATAACACAGCAGGCTGAAACTTACAAATTTAATGAGAAAAGGGGTTTTTCAATTCAATGAGCAATGCCAGAAATTCCATAAAAAGTGCTAACATCCCAGAACAGCTACAAGAGCAGCGAGCAGTTCTTTAGGAGGCCTCGAACATCTTCTTCCTGTCAGCCTTGTCCTCAATGTTCTTACGCCAGTCGCCCACCGCCTCTGCAGGCTGCAGGAAAAACAGTGACAGTCAGAGACAGTCAAGACTTTCTAGCCTCCTAAATGAATCTTAAATTAAAATATTAAATGCAAACACTCACCTCCTCTTTCACCTCCTTCTTGACCTGCTTCAGGTTGGCCCTGAGGTCCAGGTTAACTGTGTGTTTGGAGCCCAGCAGAGCTTTCAGCATGGCATCGGCAGACATGCGCACTTTCTTCAGAGCGGGCTTCTTCACTCCAGCCAGGTCGACCACTTTGATTTTCAGGTCATCAATCTACGAGCGACCAAGCAGTTTAAAGGTGAAACCAAGTCGAAAGCAGAGCAGTGCGGACGCATTTAGAACCAGCGGCGAAACGCTGAAAACGCTTTACATTTGGCATGCACCCTACATCGGTGTTTTATCTGTAATGTGAGTTTATCACATTAGCAGTGCAGGAGGGGCTCTGCTTATGAAAACTAAACTGCTACTGCTACTCAGACAATGATATTTCTAGAATGTCTGATTTATTTATTGATTTATTTTAATTTGCTGATTACACAAATATCTCCGGCTCTGTGAAGAATTTGCAACAACTTTTGAACCTGATCAACTTGATCAGGACTCAGAAATTTAAAAAAGCTTAACATAAATTAATTATCACTAAATTTGAAAAACAGACAATTCAAAGTATTATGTATAAAATAAATCAAATTTAGATACTTAAATAAAATGTTAAGATAGAGTGAAATTAAATTCCTTGGT
This sequence comes from Pundamilia nyererei, assembly GCF_000239375.1. Lineage (NCBI taxonomy): Eukaryota > Metazoa > Chordata > Actinopteri > Cichliformes > Cichlidae > Pundamilia > Pundamilia nyererei. The sequence continues at coordinate 67,114 of NW_005187630.1, read as the reverse complement.
GTGACAATAAATGACAAAATTTGCTGGAAATTAAATGTACAATATATTTTGTTGTTACTTTATTATCCATATTTAAATGTTAAAAATAAAACAGTCTAATCAATAATCAGTATTAATGAGAAAAAAATGATCTCTCATGCATCTAAATTGTAGGAAATATCAAGAATAAAGAATAAAGCAGACATCATGCACAAAGAGAAAGGATTTGTGCTCATCCAGATAACTTCAGGATTTAACCTTGGTGCTCAGTATTACTTTCACTTCTTCCTGGGGAACATCACCATGGTAACTTACACTGCAGATCTAACCTGCTCTGTAGGAGGTAATGTTCTAGATTTGAGACTAATAGGTATGAAATAACCACAGATCAGTCAATTCTAAGGAAAATGACGTGATTTCTGAAAGACCCTTGAAATATGGAAAGAAATGTGGATTCTCATGTGCAACAATTTATGATACTAATATGGGACATCTATTTATATTTGTTGAAATTATATCAAATTTGTATGTAGATCAAGCACAGAGTTCAATTTGTTCTTTATATGTCGTCTCTATTGACGCCCAGAACATTAAACAGCTGCAGCTGAACAGATAAAAACTAAAATTGTCTTGACTCAGCTTCAAATAGGCTTTTAATACAGTAGCCCTACTCCAATCTTACCAACCTGATTATTACAGTGAACCTTTGTACTTGATGCTTTAACTCTTGTGCAAATCTTGTGCAAGAAAGAAGGTGAAAGAACAACCTGCCTTCCTGTTTTGTTTACAACTATATCACACTGAGTGATTTCAAGGTTAACACGTTCTGTGGATGTGAAAAGCTGCCAGTCTGTTCTGCAGAACAGGTGGAAGTGTACCTCTTTATCAGCCTTGCCCACTTTGATCTCCAGGTCGTACCTCTCTTCATCAAGTTTGTCGATGAGGGCGTGCAACTTTTTGCAGGTTTCCTGAGCGAACAGACACATCCAATGTTTGGTTACTTAGGACTCATCTTTAGTGAGGATATTATAGTTACAAATATCCTCACTAAATGAATATTATAAATAAGAGCTGACAAGAATTCGGAAATCCTCAAATAAAAGAACCATTGTCTGCATGAAATAATGATAAAGGGAATATTCAGAATGATTTCCATTCAGCAGCTTTCAGTTGAGCTTTGACTCTCACCATGAGAGTTGCCTGGTCTCCACTCAGCGCAGGAGGGGGGCAATTCTCTGCCATGTAGGTCTGCTTAGAGGCTGCAATTTCCTGTTTCTCCTTTTCAATCCAGTTCACCGCGATCTGCAGCATCAAACTCTGCAGGACAAAAGAAAAGTCAAGAAGTCAGTAGTAATGAACCGTTGAGTGCGAAAGTGAAACCTGAATACTTTAAAATGTTCAGCAGAAACACCTTTGGCTGTATAGAGGTCTATGGGAAACTAGTTTTTGAGTCAGTTGACCTGTGACCTCAGAAAACACTTTGCTGTTGAGTTTATGGCTTAACTGTTACTTTTAACACTTGGAATATAGCACGGAGTTCATTTTGTCCATTTTGTCATTTTGTCAATCGTCATTAGTATGTGGAAAGATAATAAAGTAGGGTTGGGTTCCTGATATATTGGCCTATATTTGCCAGTATGTGAGTATAATGACAGATAAATGAAAATTAAAAAATAAAATAACAAAGAGACAGGACACAAAAAACTATGCAAACAATGTTGCATAGTCTGTCCACCAGAGGGCGCTGTGTAATTAAATGTTGACAACAGGTGCTTGGAAGACCAGAAACCCCACCAGCTGATCTGAGCTGAGTTGGGGAGCGCACAAAGGACTGATCTACAACTTGCTGTGACAATAAAGAAAGATTACTTTTCAGCTGCATTGTCATATTATCTTACTAGCTCATAAATAACTACACATAAGCATTAGGTAACCCCATTTGCTTAATGTGGTTGACGTTACAGTATCAACATCCATCTTTTATTTACAGTCGATACAGAGAACATGCCAACTTTCTTTTTAAAGTAATAAAACCGTTCAAAGCTCAGAAAGACTGCCGACGACATACCTTCAGATGATGCCTGCGGCTTGAAGTCATCTTTTTTCTGTGAGGAGTGAACACAACAGTCTCTGTCACAACTGTAACAGCAGTAATTCAAACAGCTGTACAAACACAGCTAGAAAGAAAATGACATGAAGTTTTTAAAGTTTTCCCTCCTAATTTTCTTCTTTGCACTTTCATTTCTGATCATTTTCTTTCTTTAGTCTGTTTGACCTTTCCTCATACTTTTTCCCTGTTTTAGTAATTCCTCTAATTTTCTCCTTTATTTATTTCCTTCTTTCTGCTCTTTCCTGTATTTTCCTTTTCATTCTCTCCTCATTTTGTTCTCTTTTCTGCTTTTGTTATTTCTTCTTTTTAAATTCCTCCCTTTTTTCTAAATCCTCTTCTTTTTTCTGTTTTTCCTTCTTTTTTGTCAATTTTTGCCTTCCTTTCCATTTTTTCCATCCTCCTTTTTCTTCTTTTGCCCTCTCCTTCCTTCTTTTCCTCTATTAACGTTTACTTCCTAAGTAAGATCCATAGTAATCTTATGTTCATTTGATCCAGTGAAGTCCAGTAAAATACTTGCTCCACTAAAATCACTGATATATGATGAAGAGACAGCACTTACTCAGACATGTTTACGGTTTCTGTTCTTCACAATCTGTTTGGAGAAAGAAACAGAAGAAAAACTCATCAGGATGGAAACATATGAGACACCTTATTTGTATGAAATGTGATCTATTCAGCCAGTTGATGAGCAGCTGAGTGATGACAGAGCTAACTTTGGGGTTGGGGTCAAATGTGGCCACTGACGCCTGCGATAAGCTCCTTTACAGGGGTTCATAACTAAATATCCTTGGGGAGTTAACACTTCAATTCCTTTCCCAGAGAAGAATCTTTCCAACAGAATGTGCTGCGGCAGCAGCTTCGCGGCCAACACCAGCGGGTAAACACACCCCAAAAACAAGGCAGCCGGTCCCAGAGTCAAGTTTCAGAAGATATATTTAATGAGAATAACGCACAGGTTTAGTTTTCCAGCTGAAATATGACACAAAGAAGCTAATTTAAGGCAAGAAGGTTTATAGTTTTAGGCTATAAAACTTCTAAAACTGTAAAACAAAAAGAAGAACTTTTATATTTGTGCAGTCCACAAATCAAACCGTAAAACACTCAGAATCAGCTCCATGCTTTACCAATCAATATACTTTAAAAAAAAAGTAACAAATAATTACATTTTGTGATGCTTATAGCAGAGTGACTTCACAGCTTGAGAAATGTTTAACAGTGGAGCACAAATTCCCTAAACAGTCAAAAAGGAAACTAATATCCATCATAACACCTCATTTTTTTCCATGTTTTTTCCTTCTGTCCTTCAGGACATGTAAAGATCCTGATCTTTAAAACTCAGTCAAACAACAAAATACAATAAAATGTACTTTGATTTTATTTTTAATGCTTCATAAATAGTTTTTACAGAGAAACATACAGAAAAAGAACAGATATTCCCAAACATAAATCTGTAAGACGCATCGCAGTAACAACTGTTCTGATTATTTTAGGAAAGAAAAGTAAACTCGTTCCATAAAATGCTTTCCAGTAATTTCAGCAACAGAAAACTCTTAAACTAATCTTGAAATCAGTAGAAATATCCCAGCTTTGTTTTTGCTTTTTTCTAAAAGAAATTAAACATCTAAAAAAATAAACCTAAAAATAAAATAAACCATCTAAATTTTATCAAAACTTTCCAAAACTGCCAAATGTTCCCAAAATGTAGAAATCTTCATAGAAAGTCAAAATCAAATGAGAGCATCGTTCAGTCTCTGCAGCGCTGCTCAAACACACAACGCTCAGATCGCCCTGGTTCATGTTTCCCTTCAGTTATTAACAAACCCCAGAGGTCAGGACTTTCATCACCTTAGCGCTTTCCCCCAAAAGATTCCACACAGCAGTGGTTTCATATCCGTTCACCAGCTCTGTACAGACATGCAGAGAGAGGAGGAGGAGGAGGAGGAAGATAGGGAAACTGGTCTCACCTACGACGAGACGGAAAGTCCAGGAGGAGGGCAGCAGTGGCCAGTGGCAGTGGGAAGAAATCATCCCAGGGGTGTATATATACGAGGCATCAGATATGGATATGGTGCTCCTGTTTATGGAAATGCAGAATCCTCAGACCAATCGGCCAGCAAGATCCTGAAATATCATCAACCCCTTCCAACTTCACCCCATAAATCAGCGTTTATTGAGGAGGAGCCTGATTTCATTTTAGGACTTTGCTGGGTGCCACCGGGATGCTATAAAAGGGAGGAAGAGAAGGATGATGATGATTCACATTTGATATGAAACTATCAGAGTGCAAATATTTCACTGGGTGATCATGGGACTGCTGGAAATAGAGGGACAGTAAAAACATTTTTGGCTTGTTATTGAACTCAAGATGCTCAAATCCAAAAAGTTGGTAAGAAGTTGTGACAAAACAAACTTTTCAGGCTGGTTTTCACTTTTGAGTCATTGATTAAAGGATGATTTTTCTCTTTTTAACATCACTACAAGCAGTCAACACCCCTTGGTTTCATTGTGTTCCTTTAAAGATTTACAGGTCCAACATGATTGCTTAAATGTGTCAAACCTCTCAGGATTCAAGGAGAAAGGTCTGAAAATGCATTGAATTCATTCTTGTGAGTAATTTACATCAAAATGTAACTGTATCTATATCTATGTGATAGTCAAGAAGTCACTTTGTCTTCTGGAGTCCTAAAGTGTCAGACCTGGGTGTGCCAACATTGGAAACATGAGCATTTTATCACTAATTAGAAGGAACATTTCTCACAAAGCACACAACCTTTGAAGCTGGCATGAACTTAAATCCCAGCATCTCCATGTTGTCACCTTCATCTCCACAGCTGCCTGACTCGTCTGAACGCAGGACGGGGCAAAAGCCTGGTTTTCCCGGTAATGACAAAAAATAAACAATTCAATTTAATCCTCAATGGACCAAAATAAAGATGCAAACATTGCTAATGTGGGATGATATCTCTTGTTTGAGCTTACCTTCATGTAACTTCCGAAGATGGATCACATGAAACCACTTCCTAAAAGCCAGAAGGGATGTGTTTTAGTCTAAAAACGAAGTTTCTAATGGATAATTTAACTTTTAAGTTGTGAAAAGCTGATCTGGGATTGTACCGGTGATCAAACTGAACGCTGCGATGAATGAAGAGCGCTGGACCGAGCGGAGTTAAGGAGGTGGCTTCAAATAATCAAACAAACAGGAAAACTTTGATATAACTTTTAAACATTGCTCCACAAACAAAGTGCTTCACAAGCTCACATTTCTGCAGACTATAAATACCACATTAATGACTTGCTGGCCTGCTTACTGTTTCATATTGGACCTCTTATCTGAGCTATGGCTCTGCCTTCAGAAAGGCTTCCAGATCTTTCTCTGGCTGCAGAAGGGCCATGTTGATCAAGTTACGTGTCTTAGATTGAGATGGAGGTTGTTTTTTTCTTGGATGACATAAAATCGCATCAAAGCATTTTACCTTCGCTATTTTTGACCATTTATAAACGATGGACACAGCTGCCAGGAGGGGAAGCTTCAAGCTGAGCATTTTCACCATCACTGGAGACATTATAAAAGATGCTGGTGGGACATAGCAAACACATCATTCTTCAGTCTCAGTGCTTTGGTGCATTCTTAGAAGCTCTCTTTTTTGACCTAGAAACTTTAAGGGCACACAGCGCTCCATGCTGAGATTTGCCCATTTTTACTTGCTTCCAGCATGCACCTCTCTTGTTTAGCCTGGTTAAATCTCAGTACTTAATCACTACTTTGTTTTGGTTTAGGAGCAGTTGGAATCATGCAGTGGTAAATGAAACTTGTACTTTACGTCACATGTGCAGACACATATGTAAAGAAAAAAACAATACAGCATTCTCTGATTGTAGTTTTAGAGTTTTAATAAATATTGTAAATTAACAATATATTTAGTAACTAATGCTCAAAAATGTAGTGGAGCTGTGAGACTGACCAAATTCTACAAAGAGCCTTTTAGGAAATCAAATAAAAGCATAAAAAAAACTGGATTGCTTTGTTTGTTAAATTTTCACTGGCGATCACCTCAGGCCCACGAACGAATGTAAAAGAGTCTGCAGAGCCAAAAGCGTTCAGCATATCAGACTATAGTCTTATAAGCTGACAGCTGAGGAGGAAGGTGCTGACGGGTCTGAGTGATGCACAGATGATGAAGAGTCATGCTGGGAATGCAGCATTAAGGGGCAACGTTTGGGCTCAGGTTTACGGTCCCGTCACAGAGTCCAGTAGGTGTTTTCTATGAAAACACACGACCTACAACTCAAGCTTCAGGAACGCTCCATACCTCCGGTGTGACTTTAGAAACTCAAGTGAAGCGTGCTGCCTTTCCTCACTATGTGAAAGTATTAATAACTATATGTTTATGTTTACACGCAGTTTGATACATGCTCCTGATGCTTGTAGTAGTTTGCTCGGAGTCATCCACCATCTGTGTTCATGTGGCCTCCTGCAGGGATGGTTTGCAGTTAGATTTATTGCCTGTCATTAAGGCTTTCCCAGTGTTAAAATACCATGCATCTATCTAAAGGCATCTCGCAACCAGAGAAAACTGCTGACAGCGATAACATTTGGAAAGTGTGAACAGTTTATTGCTCTTTGTTTCTACTTCAATTTTACAAGTTAGATTTACTAAATCACTGATTGGGCAAAACAGATGTAACAATTTTTCATGGGATATGTACAAAAATTTTTTTATTAATACACATAAGCCAAAGCCAGATGCCAGGTCATCCTCTTCAGCATATAACTGCAGTGTGTTAGCTGCACACTAAAAAGCCTTGTCCCAATGGGAAGAAAAACCAAACCAAAAAATAAAAAATAAATCACTACGTTGGTGCTAAAAATGCTTTTTTAAATCAGTTTCTTTCTTTAGAATAACTTTAGACTTTCAGGCTCAGGCAGGTGATGCTTGGTTTATACTTCTTGTGGCAGTGATGAGAGAGCTGGACTGGAGCGATTAATGATGCCAGCATTCTGCTCACACCCCTATAAGGAGACAAGCCCAATGCTTAGGCTGGACCGGAAAACTCACTCAGCAGGTGTGTTTGGTCTGGTGTCATTTTCCTTTAACTCACTCACCTCCAGCCTGACCTCCTTTTAAACCCCCTTTCTGTCCCTTCAGATTGGACATGTCGGTCCGTGCTGGCTGCCGACAAGATAAAGGACCGGACACAAAGTACAGTACAAGTGCTGCCAAAAACTCGCCAACACTGGGAGGTAAAAACAACTCCACCTCACTGATAAAACCATACAATCCTAAAGGTAAATGAGCTTTCTGGGTATGCGGTCATGGCCATGTGGTCATCCAACAGTGTGCAAGATGCTCTGGTTACAACGCACCGAGGTGCATTTCTCACTTTTGACTGTAATTTAAAATTGCCACCTGATAAGTGCAAAGTAACACTTTAGCACCACAGCTTGTCACAGTAATTTTTGGAGGAGCTGAAGTATGTGACATTGAGAGCAGCTGATTTCACTCATTAACACGTTTGATTCAGAGAGGAAGAGCTAATCGGTGCGATCGGCTGCTGCTGCGTTGGACTGGAACTCAAACCTGCAGGTTGGACTGCATTACACTCCACAGATGTACCACAAGCAATGCAGATGCGTGATTAGTGCATGCAGTGTTTCAACTCAGTATTTATTCGCCATCTAGTGGACATAGTTTATAATCTTCCCAATGCACACAGAGTGGGCCAGTCCAAAACAAGGATGACATATAGTATTTCACATTAATGACAATATCGACGCTCATTCTAAACCTGTGGAGAAACTGGCACAGGTAAAAAATAAAGGAGGGCCTTTGTTTTACTTGATTCTTATTCTCATACTTAAAAAGACACATGAAATGCCAATAAGTGCTTAAATTATATGGAAATTTGCAGAAACAGATGAATGTTGTCTTTTGCAACACTAGTGCCTCAAGAGAGGCATTTTAAAGATGGACAAAGCTTACATTCCTGCGTTTTAATCATGGATGGAACCACGGCAGGTTTCAGTCATCTTTGGGGTAGAGTTGGACTTCATGTTGGCTACATCCATCTTTTACATACAGAGTGATCACAGACTGCAGCCTCCCATAAATTAGCATTGGACACTACTGAACCTTGGTTTTTAATGACACTACAATTAATAGCTGTTATTCCCCTCTTGTTACAATATATACATGCATACAATCCATATCATCTTTGTCAGAATCCATTGGATTCTACCAACGCTGAACATGGATGACAATCTTTCATCAAGACAGTATCTGTTATGTTAAAACAAGCCCTCAGATTCTCATCCATCTCTTACCTCTAAGTCCTGAAGACACTTATTCATGTTCAGGCCTCTGAGTATGACAGAGATTATGGTTCCCTTCCTGAAGGTGAGAAGAAGGATGTACTGTGAGCAGCACTTTTCTATGGGTTACTGCAGGTCAGCATGGAGGAGACTGTAAATGCTCCTCTCCTTGTCTGTTCTCTCATTTCTAATTCTGGCTGGTGTGAATCTAAGTGGAGAGGCAGCTGTTATCTGAGGATATGATGCAGCTGTCAGCAGAGGTCAAATATAACCTGCGGTAACACTGAGCAGTGAGATGCCAAATGCACAAGACATTGTTGTCAAGTGGAGGAGAAAAGTGGATTAATAAAATCCAACCTCCAAGTGTAACCGTGAAACAAAACGACAGGAGAAACCTACACAGTGGTGTGAAAGAGAAATTTTCCACAGGATTCTTTTTAGTCCTGTGAAAAACTAAATCCACCCTTACTCCTTCATTAGGAAATAAGAGAGTACTTATCAGCCAGGTGCTGTTAGTTAAATGCACTTGATTAACTGATCATCACCAACTATCTGCACCTCTGCAAAAGCAGAAGTTTGGCAGTTTGCAGGTGTGGAGCTTTCAGGTGTGTGTTAACACAATAACACAATCATGTCAGGAGCGCACATGCCAGCAAATTCACCCCAAGGTCAGAAACTGTGAAAAAAAAACCCTAGAGGTCCAGCTCAGTCTCTGCAGGCCTCAGTTAACATGTTAAATGTCAAAGTTTATGGCTTGTTTGGAAAGGCTGCTGGGAGGAAGCCTCTTCTCTCGAAAAAGACTCAAGACTTCTGGAGCAAAACAGGACCAAAGTGGAGATGCTTGGTCATAAAGCACAGCAGCACATTTGGAGAAAACCAAACACAGCATATCAACTATTCACACAGAAGGGGATTTATGTTTGTCTACCTTTTTACCCTGTAAAGACCAGTGGGCCAAACTTTCCCCACAATAATGTGAAAGACTGGGAATATGGCTAAAATAACAAGGAGTCCAATGCATTATTAGTTATGTCTAAATAAAAGCTTTCTGGAGGGAGTGAATCAAGCATTTTTCATTGAACTAGTGACTCTGAAGCTTTCTTTCTTTCTGTCTTTTTCCTAATTGCTCCATCGAAGGAGTAAAATTATTGCAGTTTTCATACACGGGGTCTTCTGCTCTGTGCTCATACTGTAAGTATCACAGTGTTTTGCTTCCTGCTGCCAGGAGTGACAGACATGAGAGGATGGATTTAAGCTGTGAAATCTGGTAACGATTTAACAAAATGCCACACGTGTCTGTACAGGACTGGGACCACCTGCACCTCCAGGTTTCAGCTGAAAGTTGAAACCAGTACTCCCAGTGGCATCTGCATGAATAACCTTTTATTTGTTTATTTTACTACCATCAAACTACATGAAGACTTTTAAATTTATGGATATTTTTGACTTCAGCGTACCTTTGTGGAAAAGCATGCTGTGTCACATCTAAGTGATCGAATCTGCAAAGAAAGGAAAGAAAAGTGATTTGGGGGGAAAAAGCTTAAAATCTAAAAATAGTAAAATGCGGTTTAAACGCTCACCTTTTCTGCTCTGTGGAAAATAAGCCAGACTTCTTCATTTATGACAAAAACATTTAGGATTCAGGTTTTGGAAATCAGCTAATTAAATATATGCAGTTATTACTCACCTTCTAAATATTACTATTTCAGCCTTTTCCACAAGCAAGCCAACGGCTTTAAGCATCATAATTCAATGTTGTTTCTTCCATAAATTCAAATTAGGCAACTTTTTATAAAACATCACATTACTATAATTTTGTGTACAGGTAAAAAATAGCTCACTTAGTATCTTAGTACAATAAAATAGTTAAATAAAATTAACCTCCAGTGTTTTACAAACTCAGGAAAACTGGGAACAAGATGAGCATGAAGCTTTTCTAGTTAATGTGACAGCAAAAAGACGGTAAAAGTACATCACATCTTGTTTTAGAAACATGAAGTGATTTAGTACTGTTACAGTTCTCCAACGTAGGAAGCACAACTATTCCTCTACACTGGCCTTGTGCCTTATTTGATCCATTATAGGCTGTCAGGCAAATGCAAGCCTTCTCAAATTAGTTATTTCCCACAGGCTCTATAAGAACTATGGATAAAGACATCGTAATGTTACAAACCGGCTCCCAAAGTCCAGTTTTTGATGGCTCGCCCTCCTATCTTTTTAAAACCAGACGTCACAACTGAGGGATGCGATTAAGAAACCATTTTTATAATGCCGTCCACTGGCAGGGTCCATAACTTTCATAAAGAGCATAATGTTACTTTAAACATGAGCAACTGAGCCCCCAGTCTCATTAGCAAAGGTCTGGAGGGGGTTCGCAACCTGTTTAAGGCGCTTCACATGGAAGCTACATGTGGGGGGGTCTTCAAATATTTGCACTTGCAGACAACAATCAACTGTTACATTCACAAAGCAACTAGGCAAAATAATAAATGGATGAAATTTATTAATAAATGAAAGTGTATTACAGGAAACATGTTGGCAGACAGAATAAGAGATGTAACTTGTGGGTCTGACAAGTTTCCAGACTAGTTTTAGGTTATAATGAATGAAACTTTAGGTCCATTTTATAAATTATCTCATTATAAGAGCCAGAAAAGATAATTGTCCAGAATATGCTCATTGGCCACATCAGTGTCAGTTATCAGACTGACAACCAGCTTCCCAACAGGACTTTACAAACCACTAAGTGATGTAATGGTGTCTGTCCATCTTTTGATATTTACAGTTTATGGTAACAGGTCATGTCAGAGATCTAATGGTTCTTGGACAGCTAAGTGGCACGAAACACTTGACTAGACGTTCTACAATCTACATCAAACAAGGGAGAAGTGAAGGATTGACCAAATGAATGTGTGTAAAGAGCATGTTGTAGTGTTTCATTTATTCATGCTGGGCCAGTTAGAATATGGGTCATGATTTATTTGCAAAATATGCGTCCATTGCATTTGGATTTTAACCTCAGACACTAACTAGAGTTTCAGGAAACGTACATCACAACAGCACATTAGTAAAAGCAAAAGGAGAAAAAAGTAGAATTGATTTATCTGACACATACTAACTGTAACACAGTACAAATATATCACAGTACAGTTTCAATACAGGCTAAAGCATGAAGGAAGCTTAGTGACGAGTATAATTCAAAGTGAGATATCCAAAAACTACAACCATGCTTCACTGGCATCAGTGCATATCACAGATTCCCTACATTTCACTGCACCTTAACACAAGCCTTGAATTAAAGTAAAGGCCATTTATCACATACTGTACCAAAACAGAAGCTTAGTAAGCACCATAATCTTCCACCAAACATATGCCTTTAGATTATGTTTACTAAGATCAGGATCTACAGATCAAGTAAAATGAATTAGAAATGCATCACTTTGGATTAAAACCCTTCAGTTAACAAAGACAGTAAACCCAATTTCTGTCCTGAAAGTCACCCTCGCATTTAGCTATCAAACATCTTCTTCCTATCAGACTTGTCTTCAATGTTCTTACGCCAGTCTCCCACATCACGCAGCTGCTTGTCCTGCAAACACAGACGATGCTCTGTTAGTCCAGACTGAAATCAGATGCAAAAAGGCTGCTAATCAAGAAAAAAACTATTTGTTTTGATGGTTTTTCTGCCCCCTAGTGGCCAGAAAATGGATTGTTACAGTTTCTGAGGATTAAGTCCTCCTCGATGTTGAGAAGAAACTCTACCTCCTAAACCAGGGGTCTCAAATCTGCAGCTCCAGAGCCACATGTGGAGCTACTGTAGATGCCTCCCTGTGGACACCTTAGTATTGTAGGTCTTAGTATTGTTAATTAAGACCTGCTGTGCTGTAGAGCCCAGTGAGGAACTCTGTGATCCTGTTTCGCTGAGTGTAATTCTAATTTGACTGTGCTGGCACTCAATCCTTTAGCCTAAATGTGGGCTAATAGTCACAACAGCACGAAGGCAGCAAAAATACTAATGCTCTAGCTTCAACCAGTGGGTAAAGTAGGCACACTCCTCTTTTTTCTGTCTGTGGAGTTACTTCTCATCGCTGATAAGGACTTAGACCTCACAGGTATCTGTGATTTTATTGAGTGAGGACCAAATGAACCAGGTAGCTGCTCACCTCCTCTTTCACCTCCTTCTTGACCTGCTTCAGATTGGCCCTCAGGTCCATGTTGACAGTGTGTTTGGAGCCCAACAGAGCTTTGAGCATGGCGTCAGCAGACATGCGCACTTTCTTCAGCCGGGGTCTCTTGAACTTTCCTCTCAAATCCACAATCTTGATATTGAGGTCCCTGACCTGAAGGAGGATTCTGAGGATTACTGACCTGACAGATTAAATAATCAATCATGAAGCAAACAGCAGTGACATGCAGGGTGTTTGGTGCTGAATTCATCACCAAGTACCACTAGCTTTAAAACAGTGTTGTTGGGTAATTAAAATGCTGACAGAAAAGCTACAGGAAGGAATAAGGATGTGAAATATTTCCAGTTAATGTTGCTATACGATTCACGGCAACTGCAGACCTCACAAGAAGGTTTGTTGTGTCTTCCATCAAAGTCTCAAGAGTGTGGAGGAGAAGTCAGAAAATGGTCAGTTACTCAATGAAAGCCTGACAAGCATCAGCCTAGCAGCAAGATCAGTATCTGCTCCTTTGAGGAGTAACGGGCAGAGGACACAGGGAGGAGCCCTAAAAGGTGACGACTGCATGTGCATGTTTCTGGCCTGTGTACACAGAGCAGTGCCACCCAGATGGACTGCAGAGCCAGCATGCATGTACAAGCAAATGTGACTGCATAATATTATATTTGAAGTAAGCAGTTTTGTAATGTACTTTTTCCTTAGTGTCAGACCAAAATCCAAAAGATAGGGAAGCTTCTAACATGAAAATAACCAAACAGCAACTGAAAATGACTGAAAAGTTTAAAAAAAACTTCAGGTATGTGATACTTGTTCCGAATACTTTTTTGGTCTTTTTTTTTGTTTTAAGGTGATCAGGAGAAAATACAAGAATTCATTTGGTTGATATTAAAATATAGCTTCCTATGTTTGTTGCAGTTTGGTTAAAGACATATACAGATACAGTATCTCTACTCGGTGCAAATAAAGACAAAAGGCCAACCTGGTGCAATGAAAAGTGTCTCACCTCATTCAGCACCATGTTCAGTTTGAACTCTATGCCGTATCTCTCATCTTCACTGATGATGATCTGCTCATGAAGCTTCTGGCACAGTTCCTAAAGTCAAGATAGTGATAAAAGTTTTTTTTCTTTTTTAGATGCTTCCAATTTCAAAAACCCACAAAAGAAATGAAATGCAATATGAAACGTGTCAAAAGCATAATTGTTTGAAACAGTGCAGTTTCTTCTCACCAACAGCTCATCCCTGGAGTACGGCAGCTCAACAGGAGGACATTTATCTGCCAAAAACGTCTCTCTCTCTTTGGCCTTCACATTCGCTTCAGCGTCCAACAAATTACCTGCCACCACGAGCATGCAACCCTGAGGAGATTACATCATCACCCCATGTCAGGTAAGAGGAAGCACAGGCAAGCAGATGGGCATGTATGAGGTATTTTGCTCTGTTAAGCTTATCAGTTAAAGTTAATCTTACCTTCAGGGTGTGCTTACGCCTCGCAGACAGCCTTTTCCTGCAGACGGAAACACAAATTATAATTGATGGAAGTAATGTATATTTGTGATGATCAATTTTATTGCAACCATAAAGATCGGTTTAATCCATTCCCAAAGGAAATAGTAATATATGTGGGTCACTGATGTGACATCAATATTTCATTGTCAAAGCAAAAAACGAGATGTAGGTATTTTGATTTCTTTAAAAAAATCTTTAAGGTTTTATAAATTTTCAGCGCATTGAAATAAGTGAACAGCTTTATTGTGACTGTTACAAGGTTACAAAATGCAAAGCAACAAAGTCAGTAAACAAACTCCAAAAGAGCCGGGCGATCACGAGGGAGAAGACACACGGGACTGACAGGAAACAGTACTATTTCTACACAAAAAGATAATCAGGGTAGACACAGGAGGGTGACAGGATGCAGTTGAAGATGACCAGTGACAAAGGGGCAGGAGGTGGAAGTAAAACTGAATACAAAACACAGAAGATTAAGGTATTAAAATACAAAATTGGACAATCAGGAAATGAAAAACAATTATAATGAAAGGAAAGGACAGACAGAGGATGTCAAGTCAGAGGGAAATAAAGCAGGGATTAATTAAAGTCTAGAAATACACAGTAACTAGAACTACACAGAGTACCAAAGATAAATGAAAATCAAAGATGAAATAAACAAAACTAAGAGCTTTTAATATTAAACAAGAATTAAAAACTTTGGGACCATCCAGGGATCGTGGAAAACATATGCATGTCTCATTAGTGACCCATAAATAATTTAATAATAAAGTAATCAGTGCAGTTATGATGAATGCAAGCTAAATGTCACACACTGAATAAAAACAAAACCAAACAGTCCTTGTGAGGGAACCGCTTGTTCCTTTGCACACTGGCTGGTTACACAAACAGGGAAAATAAACTTACATGATTTACAGAAAATAGTAAAGTTTTTACTCACTCAGTGGCCATGTTTGCTGGATGATCCCGAGGTTACCTGACAAACACATAACAAGAGTTAATGCTTTTTATTGGAATCAATTTAGATACAAATATACAAATATATACATTTTAATGTCCTTGCCAGCAAAATGGTGACAGGGACACAATAAAAAGCAAAACTAGAGAAAAACATAAGTCACAAAGGATAAGGAGAGAGCAGTGGTCTGGAGCCACCACCTGTTAAACCATCACCTGTCTGGGTGTTATCTTTCATATATATATCACAAGGTTTAGGATTGTGTTCATGGGAATTTTTGACCATTTTTCCCAAGCACATTTCTGAGGTCAGACACTGACGCTGGCTCACACTCTGCTCTAATTCATCCCAAAGGGCTTCTGTCGGGTTGAGGTCAGGACTCTGTGCAGGCCTGTCAAGGTCTTCCACACCAAACTCTCTCATCCAATTCTTTATGGACCTTGCTTTGTGCACTGGTGAGCAGTCATGTTGAAACAAAAGCTGTTCCCACAAAGCTGGTAGCATAAAATTGTCCAAAATGTCTAAGGGATTGACCCAAACGCCTGAAAAACACTCCCACACCCTAATCCCTCCTGTACCAAACTTTACACTTGCCACAATGCAGTCAGACAAGTACTGTTGTCCTGGCAACTGCCAAATCCAGACCAGTCCATCGGATTGCCAGACAGAGAAGCATGGCTTATTGAGATCACATCTCTACTGCTCTAAAGTCCAGTGATGGCGCACTATACACCACTGCTTTCAGCACTTTGCACTAACCTTTGTCATGTAAGGCTTGGATGCAGCTGCTCGGTCATAGAAACCCATTCCATGAATCTCTCTACACACTTGAGCTAATCTGAAGACCACATAAAGTTTGGAGCTCTGTAGTGATTTAACTCTGCAGACAGTTAGGTAGATGAGTAGAAGCACCTATGGTAGAGGTTGGCAACTTGTGGCTCCCTCACAAGCCACAGGTTACAATTAGGGTGAACGGTAATCCTGTTACTATTCATACTGGATGTAGTAATACTTAATGTATCCTCTCCCAGTTACATCTGCAAATCTGTCACCTGCGTGTGCTGCTCTTTTTCTCACGTTCTTTGGTAGGAGGAGCTAAAATGGCTCTTTTGATGTTGGAGGTTATGGACACCTGACCTGAAGTATTAATTCTCACCAGGGTCTCGAGTTATCATGATCACCAATCTGAATGTCCACGGAATAACAACTATACTCCAAGCCTTTTAGACTGAGGCGTAACTTACCAAAGATAACCCAAGCAAATACAACATGAAGTTTTTAAATGATGATTTCTTTTATTAAAGGGAAAGAAAGCTGTCCAAACCGCTTTTATGACATCTTCCCATTCAAGTATTATACACAAACGCTGTGTATCAGCATAAACACCTCATACCAACTTTCATTTTTCAGGGGCTGATTATTTAGAGACCTTTTAGTCACCGAGTGGACCACGAACTCCTCTTTATACTAAAGTAAAGTCGATTTAAATAAATGTGAGGTAATCTGTCCAACAGCTGAAACCTGGCCTACACTGCATCATGCAACAGGATAATAATCAAAGATAATAAGGAAATAATCAAGGTGCTGCAAATTTGCAGCCAATTTTCAGATGTCAGTCTGATTGACAGGACATTCAGAGAGCTGTGCATGTAATGAGTGGGCCAGAATTCCTCCACAACAATGTAAGCGACTGATAAACTCATACAGAAATCTATTATTTCCAATTATTTTTTGCTAAAAATGTACTTTTTTCACAGGACTGCAGAGAGTCCTGTGAAGACATTTTCCCTTGGGAGTAAATAAAGAAATGAACGCCCATTTTCTTTGGTATATTAACAGCATTGGCAGCAGTGGCAAAGATCTAAGAATAGCACGGTTGTGTTATCTTTCCATGGAGCACTAACAAGGCAGAGTTTCAGCGTACTCGTTTTATCAAACGGACAAAGAATAAATCTTTGGAGCACTTTCAAATGTGGCCTCAGAAAAATCCATGCAGCTTTTCTGCTGACGGGTGGAGGAACGCTTCCTTTAGTCAGGCTGCCCGCAGCTGTCCACTGTTTGCTTTATAAAGAATTGAGGGTGAACAAGGAAAAGCAATAACCCACATTTTTATTTCAGTATTAAACCACATCATGTCTCCGTTCTCTGACGCTGTCCTGCACCCACATTCACCTATCTCATATTTCATGTTTGGACTGTGTGAATTCTATCTTAAGACATCAGGTTAATTCCAGGAAATTTCATGGAACGGCACTTTGTAACCCAGGACGTGTTAATGCCTTAAAGGAACCATGCCGCTATTTCTAGCAGCACAGCTCAAGGGATACAGGTCCAGCACTGCGAAGGGAAACATTTCAACAACTGTGGATTGCCATGACATTTGGTTTGTTGTCTGGTGCCTGTGCTTTCAGCGCCACGAGCAGGTCAGATTTTTTTCTTCACTGTAGCATGCAATAAAAAATGAATTTGCATAGATTTTAGAACAGATTACTACAATGCTAAATCAATGTTATGTTAACTAACTAAAAGCCAGTGTTATAACATTGTTATAAGGGTCACAGTGTTATAACAAGCATATAATACCAGCGCCACACCTCTAAAATAACCTGAACAGACGTGTACTTTTGGTGTGATGTTTACAGAACATGCTAATATTAGCATGATAATAAGATAATGACCTTTACAACGCCCAGCATATGATATAAAGAACATTGAGGAGTTCATGACTATCCTTCCACTTCACACACTCTCTATAAAAAGACAACTACTTTCTCCTTTGCTTCTAAAAGATTATCCCTACCAGAAGTGTATCATGTAGCATGCTTTATAACATCCACCCACGTCTTCTTCTGTTTGTCCAAAGTTGGATATCACATCTTAAGCAAGGGTATTCTAGACATCCCTCTCCCCTGCAACATTTTTGGTCCCTCCTGGTCAACCTTGAGCCATTCCCAGGATAGATGAGACATGTGATACCCCCAGCTCAGGGTCTACCCCGGGGTCTCCTCCCAGCCGGACATGTCTGTAAAACCTCCAAAGGAAGGCACCAAACCACCACATCTGACGTCATTTGGATGTCCTTTTGACACAAAGGAGCAGATGTCAAAGCAACCCAAGTTCCAGGGCTGAGCTCTTGTAGCTGTCTCATTCTTTTTCATTTGTCACTAACTAGAGCTTATAACCATGGGTGAGAGTTGGAGCACAGATCTGCCTTTAAAGCAAACGTTGATTGCTTTACAAGTCAAGCTTTTCACCATAATAAGCCTGTCAAACTCCTGCATTTCATCTAACTCCAAATGAGTCAGCCTTCCTATCAGACACTCTACATTGCCATCACTTACAAGCAAGACCTCAAGATATTAAAACATCTTAACAGCAACCCAGCCCCAGAGGGAGCTATCTGCAGTTTCAGGAGAGAACCAAGGTTTCAGACTTGGAGATGCTGACTTTAACACTTGGCTACAAGATGTCGCAGTGGGTGCTAAAGATTGGGGCCTGATAAAGCCAACAGAACACGTCAAGTGGAAAAAGCAGAGCACGATGCCATGTCTCCATACTTGACATGCTACTCACCAAGGCCCAGACCTTTAAGCCTTTACTGTCTGAGAATACAGATAGTTGTCTGAACTGTAAACAACCCCAAATTTAAGGGTAATTTTGTCCATTTACAAGCCACACCTAAGACACAATCTGTCAATTAAGATGCTGCATAAGCTTCACTTCTGGAAATGTACCTTCTCCCTTTATTATCATCACAGATAATGGTACATAGCTAGAAAACAGTTGCTTAGGCATGTCTGTGGATGGCAGTATCAGTCTGTCAGCCCATATATTCAGTTATTCTGGCTTTTCTTCCAATGTGACATCCCTGCTTACTAATCACTCATCTTATCAACAACTTCAATAACTTTGTTGAGCCTCTGAATTTTCATCTAGCCCAACCATTAGGTACTTGGAAGTTCATGACATGTAAAACTACTGACATTTCCATAGTATCAGCTGGAGTTTTTGTTTTGTTTGCAAATAGATCCAAACTCCAGGCAAACAAAATGCAAACTATCTGCAGGGTTAGATATCAGTGGACGGGTAAACCAACCCTACCAGCCACACGACACTTGTAGACATCCTCAGAAGTTAGACGGTCACTGCCTGAGCTGCTTGTAATGTTTAGGAGATGTGATGGAGGAGAGGATTAAGACTATTTCTGGAGCCACAGCTGTTCTTGACGTCTTCATTGTACAGGGGGGAAAAAGAGGGACAGCAGGCTCGCCTTAAAAGAAAAGACGAGTGACAACCACTGCAGGCATCCTAACGCACATAACTGACCAGGAACACATGGTCGTCATCTGTAAGCCAATGAGAAGCCGGTGAGGGGGGTATCGCCGGGTATTTTAAGACACTCAGAACTCCGAGGGCACAACAGCATGTTGCTCTGGAGATAAAATCATATTTGTAGGGGCCTTGATTTTTAAGTGTGTGTGCGTGTGTGAGTATCATGAGCAGGATTGTCTCTGAAGGAGCAGGAGGATTCACAGTAACCCAATACTGCAGAACATCCCTCAGACACTAGAGCATATCACAAAAATAGCGTGCCGCTGCCCTCAGACACACACTGCTTCACTCTTACAAAAATAAAAACAAGAAGATACAGGATACATTTCCATCCAATGCAAAATCCTGAATTGAATCTGCTGTAATAGCATGTGTGTTAGAGAAAAGACTCAAAAGTGTTCAAAAAGCCTAAATGAAGCTTGTCTCAAACACTTGTAGAAGAGCATCAATAGATGAATGATGACTTCAACAGCGGCTAAAACAGAAAAACAGTTGGAAAGTATTTTTAAAAACGAGCCAAAACACAAACGACATGTGGAATAAAATATTTTTCTAGCTTTGTGGTTGGGCTTATTCTGCACAAACATAGTTTCAGGTACTATGTTTCCCTTTAAGCCTCATCCATGCATTTCCATTTGAGTGTCCCAAACAGCTGAAAACTCCAGATAAAGACATTGATGTGAAGCTAGCTTTGAAATGAAGTTGATAAAATGAAGTTTTGTTGTTTCTTAACACATTTGAAGATTATATTTTCCTCAAAAATAATATTTCCACAAAATATAGACATGGGTACAACAAAAACAATATGACTTAAAGTTATATTTAAAATACACAATCTGTTGTTCAGAGAAGTCCAGAAAAAGAACCAAAAACCAAGCCATAGTGGGCTTTAATGCTTTAACGCGTGTGGAAAAAAACAGGCTAAATTTGATAAGCAGGGATTAAACTGAAGTGTAAAATGTGAAGTCAGGTCCCTGAAGATTAGACCCAGTTTTCTTCTGCTGTCCCCCCGCTTCCCTCAGTGCTGACAGGAGGATAAACACTGGCAGATCGACTTTCAGGTTAATGCCTTGTAGTGGTGTCATCTTTCAGCATGCCACATCACCACGCCATACATCACCGTACGCCAATGCAGCAGAGCGAGCACACGTCCAGACGGAAAACTACTCTTTCAAACTTTGAAATCCTAAAAATATGTCAAGTAATTACATGTAACTCCACACAAACATTAACTACAGAGTGAGGAAATCACTCAAATTCTCCACTGTCAACATTCGATATAATGGTGACTTCCAAAAGACGTAAAACCTCCAAGAACCTTTTATGGTCACTACAAACTTATCAAACTGACACCATCTTTAAATAGTTGGCCAGGCGCCAACAACATCCTCCCATCAATGACAGCAAATATCAAATATTCTCCTCTGAGATCAAAGCTTCAACCTTCCACAGAGACATTTACGTCTGCACTCCCAAGACGAGACAAATCATCTACAGCTGCAACCAACCAAAATGTGATCAACTAAAATAAAAGAGGAAAAGAGAGAAATCTTACTTTAACCAGGCCGAGCTGTTAGAGTCACGGAGACACAGACAGAGTCGCAGGCAGACCAAGTGTTAAGAAGGTATATATTGCAATCTCCATGGCCTTCTAAATCCTGCACTTTCTCGTTATGGAAGTGGATTACTGGTCAAACCAATGAGCTGGCAAGGTCATGAAATACAGTACACTGTCATCTGCCCCTTCCACGGCTTGCCTCATTATAAATAACCCGCCCTTTAACATTGTAATCTGTATTATCTTGAGCCATCAAGTCTCTGACAGGCAGAATTCAAGGAAGAAATGAAACCACAGAGATATTTTATGAATCCCACTTAACACTTATATAAATACTTTGCTGACAAATGATGAGTTGGGATAGAGCAGGAAAACACACACTGCTAACTTTAACTCGTTGGCTATGGAGAAGCTTTTTTTTTCATTTTAATATTTGAAAACAGGAGGAAGAGGAACTCCCAGTGTGCTGCTGCAGAGATGAGCTTTGGAGGTGACTTGGTTAAATAAGAGAACGTTAGCATCCTATAAAACATTAATAAACAGTGTAACTCACATTTTAGATTATTTTAAACCTGGGATAAAATGTGGTGATAATTTAAAAAGAACTAAAACAACTTTAGAAAAACATTTGATAAAGAACACTTACCTGTGATGTGTCCCTGAGTGAAGACAGTCAAACACCCTTTTTCTACTGATGGCCCAAAGTCTGCGACCACAATTAAAAAGTTGTCATATTTTCAGAGAAAATTCAAAATTAGTTTCAAAATTTCAAAGAAGTTTCTCAGAACTTAGTTTTTTTTTTTTAATACTTGCATTGCCCGTGCTCTTAAAGGTGAGAGCGGCTGTTTTAATTCCATGCAGGTAAAGAGGACTCATCAAAAAGTCTTTAAAGGATGATCGAAATACATCAAGTCTAATAAGCTCTTTGAAAAGGAGCACCAGGAAATAAGAGGAGGCAAGGGGAGAGACAAGAATATGGACACACACACAGAGGAAAGAAAACAAAGGAAGGAACGGACTCAGAAAGAAAGTCGTTACCAAAATAAAACTGTGAGCAAAAGTGAAGGAGAAGGCCACTAACAAACCGGCACAGATGACGGCAAGGAAACACAGTAGACATCAGGAAATTTTGATATTATATCAAAACCAAAATGTAAACACTAAGCAAGAAACCATGAAGCTTGTATTCTTTCATTTACTCAAAAAAGCTTCTGCCCAAAATGCTGACTTTAACATATTAGGCGGCATGAAGACTCCAGCAATACTTGAACAACAACAACAACTTTATTCGCAGACCAACACGTCTCGGCTTCATCAGGGACAGAAATTATTAGATTTAATGGATTCTGCTCAACTGAAATGTATTAATTGGTATCATTCATTTAATAACAATCCAAATTTCTTTAAAGATTATGCATTTGAATAAATAAACCTTTAATTTTATATATCATTTTACTTCCAATTGAGACTCAAGTGTCTTTCTCGAGACATTTTTTTTTAATTTCTGAGCATGATCCAAAACAACTT
Source organism: Pundamilia nyererei (assembly GCF_000239375.1). NCBI lineage: Eukaryota > Metazoa > Chordata > Actinopteri > Cichliformes > Cichlidae > Pundamilia > Pundamilia nyererei. Next base: position 44,648 of record NW_005187630.1, on the reverse strand, counting down.
TAAATTTAATGTTCATGTGAATGATCAGCAGTTAAAATGTTCATCTCTTTAATAGTTTTTTTCTCCCGGGAATTATACTTCTGCTTTCTTATATTATACTTTTACATGAGCCCAAAAGCAAGATTTTTTTTCATAGTATATTTAAATAATACATTTTATGAAGCTTTGTAAACCATATGGTTGTAATATTCCGAGTTAAACACGAGTATTTCAGAAACGTTGTTGACACAGAAAGAATAAAAACTAAAAGACGAGCCTGGTATCAGAATGTAGGTAAAAAGCAGAACTTTCATATCATTTAGCTTCTTCTGAGAAACCAGAATCCTCCATGCTCATAGGAACCTTGAAAGTTATAGACTTGTGGAGTTATCTCCAATCGTGTTTTCAATGAGAAAACTGATCAAACATCCAGGGTACCAATATGTTATACCCTGTGATACTGGTGCTCAGATTTCTTCATAGGCAAAAAACAAATAAGATAAAACTAAAGCTAAAAATAGTTCTGAGGAAAACTAAGAGTTTAGTTTAGATTGTGACGCTTGTAGTCAGTGTAAAATTGCTGTTTGTAGCAGAGCTTAAATGTGTTTTGTAGCCTTAAAAATCACACATACAAGCTTCAGCCCATCCCTATAAATGTGTATGATTATGAGGGATGAGGATCAAACTTTGTGTGACTTCATTAAACTTCCAAATTGTAGAAATAACAATCAGCTCATCAGATGAAAACTGGGATCACAAATAAATCTTAAAAAAATGACATATTGGTTTATTGGTCTATATTTGCAATTTGTGGAACTTTTCTCACTCAGGATTCTTCAACTGAACTTTTATTGACAAAAGATCCAACCATCATTATAACTGAATGGTGCAAATCACTACGAAAAGTTCTGCTGTTCCCAAAGCAAACAGGGAGGTCAAACACATACAAAGATATTCTGCTTTTTCTTAAACAGTCATCTTTTCTATCAAACTGTGAAACCTGTGGGAAAGATTCGATTCCAAGGTGATTTGTATGAAGTCTTGGTGTCACCTCTGTCTGTCACCAAAAATCAAAGAGCCATCGAAGATGAATTTAGAGTTTTAGTTAATCTGCCTGACACCATTAGATCCTTTGGGCCTCATAAAGCAAAAACAGCCACAAACACGACTCAGTCCGGAACTCTGAACCGCATTAGAGCTGCTGCTTTTTAACATTCCCGCAAGCTAAAGAGAAACCACAAAAAGATCTTTTTTTAAGAAAAAATAAAGGACGTGTTGTTTCATTTTCCCTTCACTCCTATTTATTGAAAACTATCCCAACCTCCACTTCGGTATGTCAGCACAGCCCCGAAATGCATATTCTTAAGACCAAATAGTCAGCTAACTGACCACAGGTTAAAGAATATTTAAGAAATGTTCTCAAAAACAATCATCGTGATGCTGAAAAGTCATTGTTCAACTATAATAATAATAATAATAATAATAATAATAATGCAAAGATTAAAGTATTATGTCTATGATATCATACAGAGGGAAAAGTATAAAAAACTGCGTGAAGTTAAGTGTTTCGAGCAGTCGGCAGCCTGAGAGTTTGGTTGACAGGGATTACTGAGTATGTGCAGTAATCCCTGTCAGCCAAACGCTCATTATTACAAACTTTGGATATTTTTAATTTGGGTATCCAAATTAAAAATATCCAAATTAAAAAAAAAAAAAAACTCACTGTTGTTTTGGAATAAATCACATTTTCTTCAGTTAAACACACACTATGTCCATAAGCATGAGCCATCACAGCGCAGTTATCATTTAGAGGTTATTTTTTTAGACTGTGGCTGTCTCTACTGTCATAGTTTGGTTTCTATTAGTGTAAACCAGAAATGCTTCAACCTGGTTGGCATTACCATAAGTAAAGACAGCACATCTTCTTCAGCAGGAATTGTTTGTTTATTCAGTAAAAATGTTTACAGGATCAAAAATGGTTGTGTGCTTTCTAATCGTCACATTAAGCCTGTCAGTGACAAACAGAAACTAAAAATACTCTTAAGCATTGTTTAGGCCTCAGCCTCAAACATCTTCTTCCTCCCATCCATGCCGGATTTGTCTTCAATGTTTTTGCGCCAGTCGCCGACATCACGGAGATCTTTGTCCTAAAACACAACCAAAAAAGAGAGCCAGGTTAGGTGCTTTAATTAAACAGTGTCAGAGAATAATCTCAGCCTCATACACCAAGTTAGAGTCTAATAAACTGTTTTCATTTGAATACAGCGATAAAAGGCACATTTCACCAAAAGCAGAAATATTTGGGCATGATCTCGATCACCTTTTGCAGTTACCGCTCTATTAGGGTGTTGACAAGTGTTATATGGCCAGATGTGGCCCAAATGTCACAACACACATGGGATCTGTTCAGTACAATGTAGACCGATGTGTGGACCCTGAGACTCAACAGTGTTAGTCACGACCAAATATGACCAAAAGAAGAATCAAATGTCATTGCTATTTAATGAAATTTGATTAAACGTTGGTTAAGTGACAAAATGTTAGAAACCTAAAAAATATAGCATCAAATGATAAATGCACATTGATAAATATTACTGGCGGCTGCTTTTGAGACAACAACAAACACATTTATAAAATATGCATCCAACCAGGTCCTCACCTCGTCCTTCACCTCCTTCTTGACCTGCTTCAGGTTGGCTCTCAGGTCCAGGTTAACTGTGTGTTTGGAGCCTAGCAGAGCTTTCAGCATGGCGTCTGCAGACATGCGTACTTTCTTCAGCACGGGCTTCTTAAACTTGCCCATCAGGTCCTGGACTTTAATCTTCAGGTCATCGATCTGGAAAAGCAGATTACAGAGACCATGATGAAAGTTCTTCAGCATGGAATTTGATCCAAAGCACTGGATATTCCAGTTTTATTTAATCATCAGAACATTAAAGTGTCGGGTGAAAAAAAGTAGAAGGTTTGCCATCTGGGCAGCGGTGCTGTGTTTTACATCATTTTATTCACACTCCCTAAATCTGACATGACATCCTTCTGCCCCATGGAAGACTTCACCATCAACCGATACCTTAGTTTAAATGTTCAAACAAAGCACAACCCGAGCTTCTGATGATGGACGCACGGCAGGTTCCGCAGGGTTATATTCTACCTCTTTGTTGGCTTTGTTGACTTTCATTTCCAGGTCGTATCGCTCCTCATCGATCCCGTCGATCTTGCGGTGGATCTCCTTGCACAGATCCTGAGCACAGATGCAAAAGCCATTGTTACACATGCACTGCAACTATGAACTTTTCCAGACGTTACCCAACAGAGATGCATATTAGAACGCAAATGCTGGACATGAAATGGTCATTAACGAGCCAGGTCGCTAGTCTGTGTGACATCCTCAGCACAAGTGTTGGTGTTCTTTTGTGACGTGCCTGCAGCTCCTGCATGGTCCTGGGCATGGACACAGGAGGACAGGTCTCAGCTATGTACCTCCTCTTTGCCTCCTCTCGCTCTCTTTCTTCCTCCTCCAGTATACCTTTAGCGATGGATAGCATCAAACTCTTCAAAAAAAATAACGTACATGTCACATCGAGTGTACATGCAGATTCCAAATAGTTCCGATTGCAAAAGAGCTTTTACCTTCAGCTGATGCTTACGACTTGATGACACTTTTTTCCTAAAAGAAAATCAATCCGTTTGTCATAAGCAAACTTCAAAATTCAAAATCAGCTTAGATAAATCTTTTTTTTTTACTTCAAAATGTTTAAGAACTTTTTCAGACTTATGTAAAAACAAGACAGAAGTACTCACCCCGACATCTTGGTGTTTGTTTGGGTTCAAAACCCTGCAGAGAAACATCAGGGGAAACAAGAATGGTTAATTATTAGGAAATAACTGGGAAGTCATGGGCTAACAGAAAGATTGGGAAGGAAGGCAGGTTAAAGTGGGGTCAGACTGAGAAACAGTTCAAGAATGCTTCTATTGGAAAGAATAACTCCACTTAGGAGAAACACGACACCGACTTGAGGAAAAGCCTCTAGGCTAAATTAGGATCAGGATTTTGGGTCTGTTGTCCCCCCCTGGGTTCCCTTGTCTGTCTTCTGGAAGATTATTAAGAAAAACTTGATACCTCCTGTGTTGGTGCAAACATCTCAGACATGACTAAGTCATGAAATGCCTTCTCTGAAAATAGAGACTGAGCAGAACAATCCAGATCAACAATCGCTGCACCCAGACCGAGAGGAGGGAAATAAGGACCCTGCCATTTTTAACCAAGAAGAATCAAGAATCTTCCTTAGGTACTCAGTACTCAGTACTCAACTAGCAATAAATGTTTAGCGCAAATGTGGTCCACAATCTGTAGTTTCTCTGGGCCACATTCAGCCCTGATTGATGGTACAGACTAAGGGTGAGTCCAACTGGCTTAACTTAGGTGCACCTTATATGGCATAGATGGCAAGCTCGTTTGTGGCATTTGGACCACATGTGGTCCACACAATAATTGCAAAACCTTTCTTGCCCCCAGCTCTTGATTTTTGGGCTACCAACAGCACACACTACGTTTGCTCTAAATAGTATCAGGCCTACATCGTGACTTTTGGTCCAGGTTGGACCAACAAGACATTCCTGCAAATGACAAAATTAACCCAGATTCAGCCCAGAATACAGAATCGTAGCTTCACTTTGCATAAATCTGCAGTTTGAACCTTTCTTCTTTTTTTAATCTCATCCAAGCTTTCTAGCATTCAAAGTATTAAAACAGAATCCAATAAAAAGCTTAATATTTCTATGGAATAACACACACACACACACACATCATCATCATCATCATCAGTTAAAAGATGCGGATCTCAAGATGGTCTCAAGAAAAAGCAATAAATTTAAAGTTATTTTGATGCCTTCAAACTCCCACCATTTTTCAACAACACTCAACTTTTTAGAACTCGCAAACTCCAAACATCAGAAATTTAAACCATGAGAAGAAAAAAGTACTGATGATACAAAAGGGAGAGCACATGTTTGAAGTGACTTTAAGCTTTTCTTTTGGGATAATGACACAACGTACCACAAAACAACCACTGAAGGATCACAGAGAGTTGAAAATGTAACGCATTTCTAATTACTCGCAAGGCAGAACACCATCGGTGCGCTTCTTCTGTGCAGCTGTCGCACTTTGGTTGGACTTGTGACAGCTACAGGTGCTGGAGCTCTCAGAGTGTTTACAGTTGACTCAGTCCCACTGAGTTACATAAAGAAGAGTTTTGTTCTTTCTACAAATACAAAACGGATGACATTTCATTATGTTTTGGATGCTGATGTTTTCATGTATTGGAGCTTATCTGTATAAAACATGGAGCTGATTTCATTAGACCAGATAAATGTGACACACGACCTCTGTGATGACACGGCGAGAAACACTGGGACTATCACTTTCCAAACGTGAGAGTCCATTTGGACCAGCACACCTCATCACACTGCACTCCACACCTGGAGCGCTGACAGCGCCACCCCCAAAACAAACCATACTGGCATTAAAAAGCTTCTCATGACCATCGTCATCATCATCATCCTGCAGTGACACTTTCTAATGAGCTCATTTCCTCTCACCACATCACAAGTTTAGCTTTAGCTTTTTTTTTTTTTAAAAAAAGATCCCTTCAATGAACTGCAACAGAACGAGATCTGTCCAAAAGGTAGTCTAAGAGATTTCTCACCTTTTGGCTGATGAGGAAAACAGAAATGACCAACCGATTTGGGAAGCAGCCTCGTTCCTGGTGCTATAAGTTGGTATATATACTGCATTCCCAAAAGGCAAAGGGAACCCCATCTTTCTCTTTATGGAAGGCAACTTTTTCACTGACCAATGGGATCCAGCACCTGAAATATTATATCTGACCTCCCCTCCTCACCCCCTGAGAATCTCCCCGCCCTATCTCGTCATTATAAATAACCCCTTCTGCCCAGATTGCTTTGCTTATTGAATTATTCTCTTCCTACCCCCAAAAAGGAAGTCGCTCCTGTACTGAGTAGAAACGCAGAAGTTGCAAATCAAACAGCATACATTCCTCTGGTATATTTACAGGGTCGAGGGGTTTTAGGCAGTTTTTCAGGAGATCACAGAGCAGGACTGATGAAAGTTAAGGAGACAGCAGGTGGGAGGGCAGAGCAATGTTGTCAAGACCCTGGCTGAAGGATACAATTAAGAAGCTGTTAACAGAAGGTGGCCAAGCACTTTCTACATTTCAGTGCAGGAGGGGGAAAAAAACAGAGCGGGAATTCCCCACTGTTTCCTGTTTTTCCTCTTAATAAGGCAATAGATGAGAAATTAAAAAAAAGGTTTATCTGAGGAGAGGTGACATGACAGTTCCATGCAATCTGCTGTTTTCATGCTCTGATATGCTGCTGAAGCTCTACCAGTGGCTCAAAACGAGGCTTTTTTGTTAATGTGGCAGCAGAGGGAGAATAAAGACTACACTGGGAACAATTTTCATGCTCTTGTGCAGCCCTGTGCCCTCATTCAGGCGTATTACACAGAAAGTGGCGCTGCACACGAGTCTGATAATTGCTTTGCATTACATAAGTGTTTTGTATTCAGAAGCGATCGTGCAGCTGTTACAGCTGGAACTCATTTCAACATATCTGAAATCTGCTTGGTAGCTTCATCGTTTATACTATAACCTTTTATTATATTTAATGTTAAGATTTAAATCTGGAACATAATTAGTGGAGCAGAAAGTACAAAATGTGACACTGCAGGTGAGCGGGCTGTACGAGAGGAAGTGGACAGCACTGTCGCCACATGGCCGGGTTCTCTCCAAATACTCCAGCAGGAACCTGGAGATTTTGATCATTCGGATCTCATATTGTCTCGTATTCTCTGGATGTCTGTCATTTTCTTTCTCTGGCTCCACTGCAGGAAATTTCCTGATTGAAGGAACTTAGTTCTTTAGTGCATGTCAGAGGAACCAGGGCACAAACGAAGCCACAGGAGACAGTTTGACCTCCACATTGTGCTTATTCAGGGAACTTCCAGGGTGGGAGTGGCTTACAAATCAACATTTAGCAATGAGCTAATTTCTTAAATGGTAATGGGTGACATCACAGTGGTTGTGTCCATCATCAGTCTGTGCTTCTTACTAAGCGTGCACACAACACCAACTCTGAACGGCTTCAACATAACAGAGCTGTGTGTGCTCAAATCACTTCCAACACATGAGCAGCTGTTAGATACATCAGTTTCTTTAATATTTCAACAGTGCAAATTAAATCTGATTAATAAACACGACATGAGAAATACATTGCTTCACATTTCTGAATCACATCGTATTCATTGAGAACATTCTGGGATACTGAGAAATCACCTGAGAGAACGAGTTAGAAAACCTATTCAGTCTGATATGATGATTGTGATGGCGAGAGTTTACGACGACGGGGAAAAAAAGAAAGAAAAAGAATCTGTTGATGATCGTTTCCACTAAACGAGCGTCAAAACATCTGTCAAATATAGAATCCGTTTCAGTCTCACCGCTACTATACACTAAAGTCTGCAAATATATCACAGCAAGGACGAGTCACACAAATGTCTTTTTTCTTCTTCTTTTTCAAAATAAAACATCCAAAAATATTCAACATCTTACAAGATATCTAGAAGTTAAAGTCATACAAAGTGTGCAAATGTCACCGAACGCTCATGAGATGACTCCAAATGAAGGCACCATACTTTTAGATTCTACTCCATCACATGAACTGTGATGCCAGGGTCACCGTGGCGGCCTGTCCGATACCAAATTTGACTAAGACCCCCCCACCAAAAAAATATATATATATGGAAAAAATGAAAATAAAAATGAAACTACAAGCAAAATAAAACCCAGTCAGCAGTACCAGTTCTGCCTTGATGCCATTTAACAACCAGCCCACATTTTGACAGACTTCAGATAGAATCTGAGCTAAATATGGAAGTCATTGGTGAATTTCTTGTGGTAGTTCCCATGATACCCACAGCAGTGGTTTCAACATTGAAACCAGTAATTCTCACACTTTTTGCAAAGGACACTGGTCCATTTCCCCCTTACTAAAATACATGGACCATTTGATGTTACACTCCCATTTAAGTGAGAATTTGGCAATGAGCTAATTTCTGTATGGCTAACACTCTGTCCTAACAATATATATATATTTTTGTACAAGGGTTCAATAAATTGGCTAAAAAGGAAGAGGCTAGCAGTGATGTGGCGACCAAAGACCATCAAGACTCAACGACATTCAACTTTTTCAAGCAATGACTGGCAAAATAACCGCTCGGGGTGAGAAGTGGAAGGTTCAGCACTTTCCTCAACTTTGAGGCAAGCAAGTGCGCCGCCTACCAATGAGAGGGCAGGATAGTGCTGATTGATGAGAGCGGGTGGTAAATACATCCCCACTAGTGTTCAACCTTTGTTACCGTCTGCTCACTCACTGACATCCAAACAGTATGGCTCCTTAAAAGTCCTTCCACCTGGCTCTACCTCCTACAGTTCACAGATGATTACTACAAGCAGATGCATGTATGGAAGACCAAATTAATCAAAAATAAAAGACCTCATATGTACATCTATGTTATTACACCTAAAATATCAAAATGCACATTAATTTTAAAAATGACTTTTTTTTTATTTCCTTTACAATTAATTTAAAATTCCTCATGTTTTTTTGATTTTGTTTTGTTCATTTCAGTGGTATGTCCCAGGTCATTTGATGTGTCGCTTCCTCTCATCCTTCTTTCCTCTGTACTGCACTGTCTAATCAAAGGCCTGAAAACCCCCAAATTAAACTTAAAATTGAATGAAAACGAAAAACGGTAAGTTTAGGAAACAAAGATATGAATTAATGTCACAGTTTATGAAATGAAGCCTACATTTGATTTTAATATTTTTAACACTTTACTGAGTCATTATTTCATTTTTAATTTTGGCAGTTCAGGTCCTCCACAATACTTACTATTTTTGATATACACGCCTGCGTAAGCATTAAAGATATAACTAAAGTAATTACAGCAAGAAATGGTGATGCTTTCCTGGTGCAAATGTTTTTTGTGTTTAAAGGTACTTCTAAATTCATTAATTTAACACACGCAAAAAAAGGCAATTGCCAGTGCTATCCCTTTAGCCTCTTAGTAGATGTGTCTATTGTATAAACTTCAAATTCCTAGATGATTTTCAGAAAAGCTGACCTCTGACCTTCAGGTGAAGGTCACTGTGATTCAAACTTATACAAGATTTTTATTAGATACAGCTATAAAACGACTTCAGAAATTTGGTGTGATGACAATACACCATCAGCCTTTCACAGCTGAGGCATTAAGGCTGCTTATATATTTACTTAAAAACCAACTACACCCACAGAATGTAAAGAAGCAACTGCTTTGAATTTGTCAAACATATCTGTGTACTGTGTTGAAGCGACATCAACTGATGTTAAAACAGGCCTGTGCCGTTGTTTCGTGTAGTACCACAGGATGGCACAGCGAGTTACCCAAGAGCAGATTCCCACAGCTAACCTGGTAAAATGCAAATCATCTAGAGGAAACGGGGCTGAGAGAAACGTTGGAAGTTTAACGAACAGCAGCACACATCTGAACATGTTTTAATACACCTGCTGTTAAAAAGCTGCTCCCTGGTGGTGACATTTGCAAATGGTAAATAAAAAGGGTACCTTTAAAGACAAAACAGTACCTCTGAAAAGGTCATTTTCACCATTTTCTGACATTTAACAAAATATTTGTAGGTTAAGAAGAATTTGACAGGTGAAACACTCATGACTTCAAAGCCCTGACTACTGTTAACACCTTCATCTGGTTACTTTTAATGAACATAGTCTCATTTTTCCCTCATTGTGAAACTCAGTCATGTTAAGTGTCTTTAAACATTCACAGGGAAACTTTAATACTCTTCTTTTTAGACAGTTCTGTAAGCAGTGGAGCGAAAAAGTAAAGAAAAAAAAATTACCTCTTGCCATCCATAAACCCCGAATCGCAGTTCAGCAATGATGGTGCACTAATACTGATAAGAGATGCATGTCACTCAACTTCACCGCACACCAAAGTTCAAATTCACAGAGCCACGCTCCTAAAGACATTTCAGCGAACTGTCACTAAAAACGAGGCTCAAGTCTTCCTCACAGAGGACAAGAGGGACCGTTCATCCTGTCGAGTATGACCTCAGCGGGGGGAAAAAATAAATAAAAAAATAAGCACACAAAAGATAGATAACGGCACAAAAAGGTCAGAAGCAACACAAAGTGTCCATGTGCAAAAGTTCCCTTTTAAGACAGAAGATGATGAAACTGCAACATAATCCAGGAAGCGGCTGTAGATCTAAAGATAACAAAAAGCATGCATGTCCTCCATTGGCTGGAGTACAGACGGTTTGTTTGGGTTTCAACCCAAGTCCATATTTCATCTACTATGACACTCCAAACTAAGACTTTATCAGCTATAGATCTCCAAACAAGCAATGCCTCCTCACTTTGCCCAAAAGTCTACATGAACCTGATGGCAGGTTACAGTTGGCACTAAAACTTTTTCTTAAATGGATCTCCAGCATCAGCCCAAGTCTGCAGCTCACATTAAACCTTAGACAGTAAATTTGTGAAGAGGTTCTCTGGGTAAAAACTAGGGTGGACATTTCTAAGCAAAGAGTGATGATTTCTCAAACGACTGTGTGCAGTTGTGGCTAGCTTGCGACATGTTAGCTCTACCTGGTGGACTTTGCAGTGGACTTACTTAGTAAAACAATTCTATACCATTCTCATAGAGCTGAATCACTGCCTTCCACGCCACTGCATCAATTCAATGTGTTACAGTAGAGGGTTTGCAGAAACTACATACATGGAGAGCAGAAGTATAAATCCACTGATATACATACACGTTTCTATGCAGTGCATAATTAAAGTCAATGAGCTAAAATAATTAACAGAAGACTCGTGAGCAGCTTCTGCTGAACGGTCCGACCTTTCCTACACAACATGAGCTCTGGCCGGCCTTTAGTCTATTTAGTTGTTTAATGGTGACCACCAACTACGTCTTATAGCCATCTGCACATAGTAGTAACATGTTACAGTAGCTCACTAGAAAAAACAAAAATAGGGGAAAATATGTATTTGAAGATAACAGATACACTTAGAATTTAATAAGCATTCAAATATTTGAAAGCCATGGCCATTCCAAGCACAGCTGAAGGAATTTTCAGCCCCTACTGGTGCAATTCCAGTTTGTTGCATCTTTAGGTTTTGTAATGTGCATATAGACAACGCAAAGTGATGCTGCGCTGGGTTAACTCGCTGAGAAACTAATGTACTAGTGGGAGAGTACTGAATCACAGGTGACCTCATTTACACACAGCAACAGTTATTTTATCAGGACATTGCTGTCTTTTTTCTATTAGTTCTACTAAACCTTTTGGGCTGTCTTTACGTAAAATGAGTCGTGTAAAAAGGGCACTAAACAGATACATTACAGCATTCGCCCAATATTCAGGCTGGTAACAGAGTCCATGTTGTAAGACGTTCCACGTGGTCGCTTGCTTCTACAGTTATTTCACATCTTAAAGCGAGAAAGGAAATCATCCTTTACAGGCTTGCATGTCTCACCAGTGGAATTACCGCCACCTGAAACACATCTGAGATGTCACACTGGATTTACACGACTAGGTTACACCTGAAAGGTCGTTTTCAACATGCAGCGTTTTTGTGCATCCAGGCATACTTTGCTTTATTGAGTCGTCCATAAAAGGCAAACTCTAGGCTGAGCAATTGGGCAAACATATTTGCGATAACCCGACTCAATCTGCAATTGGTTTGATTTTTGTAGTTCAACTTTGCTCATCCAGCAAGTGCGTCCTTGCTTTTAGTTGCACTGAGCTACAGTTACGAGTTGTACCACGCTCTGGTGCTCGTCTTACTGAACCTGGGCAATAGCCCAAAATGATGCAGCCCTCCGAGATCAATTTTGCTGAATAAGTATTTTTCATCGGGAAATGTTAATCTTGATTTTAAGAAAAATAAAGAACACACAAACTATATATTTGAGTTTAAAAAGGCATTTCTGTGAGTATTAGAGACGTCACAGCACGGCTGCTACTTGTACAAACATGGAAGAGCCTGTTTGGGGGTTAAACTATCAAGTTATTGTTTAGAAATGGGTGCTATCCTATCAGACATCCTCATCTGACCAATCGGGACCAATCTATTTTATGGACCAGATTGGCTTCTTAAAAGACATAAACGCATTTTATTCAAGTTCAGAGACTTTATCATTATCCGTTCACCATTTTTCAAAGTTAAAATCAAATGTGGGCTCTTGTGGGGACATAACCATTTTAGCCTTTTGGTTCCATTAACTCTTATGCGCTCTCGTCTGATCTGCAGCAAACATCGGTGCAATGGGATTAACAGGAAGTGGAAGAGCTCCTACAGTGGCCGTGGTGCCAGCTGGATGCATAACGTGAACGTGCAACGGCTTTATAACCCTTTTGGACCTGTTGCGGAACCCTTCCCAACTCTCCGAGCTGCATTTTTGATTCCACGTGTGAACGAAGCTGCAGGATAATCTAACGACCACTGACACGGTTCTAGTATGACATCAATAATCTCCTGAGATCACCCGGTAAGAAATTCCCCTGATATAGAACAGCAACACGACGGTGTGGCACAGAACTAAAGCAGGACTATATCAACTATACAGCCAACACTATCACACTGTTATACCGAGAAGCTTTGCACACTACAGCAAAGTCTATTGCGTCTCCTATTTGGCGAGTATGAAGGAGGAAATCACGGCCAGGTCACATTTACAGGTCTGAAGAGGAAATACATCAAATTCTCACAACCACAAGTGGGGACAATAATATCCATGTGATCAGTCTACAGCTGCCCTTGGTTGTCTGTATGAAAGGATCCAATACTGTGGGAGGAGCAGAGAGGGCGTCGAGCAGCAGCTGAGCATGATTGGAAACAAAATCAGGTCCACGCCACTTTGCGTGAGATGGCCTGTTTGAAGCACTCAGGGTCAATGTTTCCGCCGGGCCGCAGCGCCCTCTCCAGGCTCACAAGGACGTTTTGGTGGCACTCTCTGATGTTGACCGGGTACTTGGCCCTCAGCAGCTCATAGGCAGCGATCAGCCTCATGTTCTGCTTCACCATCAGGTACTGGATGATGCATGTGGGTGCCAGAGAGTAGCCGTCCCGACAGTGGACCAGGACGCGCTTCCGCTTCTCCGTGGAGGCGTTGATGCACTCGTTGATGTCCTCGAAACAGCGCTGCTTCAGCGACGGGCCATCGCCCAGAGCGTCCGGCACATCTCCGATGTCCACTTTGAGGCGGGACCAGCTGTGGCGGGCGCCACGAGAGCAGGTGCAGGGTATGAGGCTAAGGGAGGGGGCCGATTCTCCTGGAGCACTGCTCATGTCGATGATGCTATCGATGTTGTTGCGGCACAGCGTACGGCCATTGTACGCTGCGTTTAGGTTGCCGACATAGATGTAATCGGTCACCTTGGAGATGACGGGCTCCGAGTATTGGAAGTGTTCGGGACCACTGGGTTTAGGCTCTGGCGTATCAGGGCCCCTCGCTCCGGCCGGCCCCGTGGCGGCTCTCCGGCTGTAGTTGCGGAGCTTCTTAGAGCCAGAGCGGGACGGTGGGTTGGAGTCGGACTCTGAGCTGCTGTTCCAGGGCGGCGAGAAGAGAGAGAAGCGGCTGGAGGACTTGCTCTTGTTGAGTATCTCCACAGGGCTGGACAGGCCGGAGCAGGACACTGTGGTAGAAGCAGAGGCGCAGAACAGGGACGCTCGTTCCAGAGAACCCGTGCTGCTGGCTGCTCCTGCACTGTGAGCCTTCTCCATCTGCAACACAGACACAAATGAAACATGGATAACAACTCTCACAGCAGGTTGTCACACCAACCAGACCTGAGAAGTCCATAGCAGTGCCTGCTCCCCCCTTCATAAAAAAGCCAGGAAACACAGATTCCTCAGTGCTTCCAACATATGATATGGACCCATTTGAAATCCTTTCTCTACACCCTTCCACGCTGCGAGGAGTTAAACTCCACATGGAGTTTCATTTGGATCTACTGAAGTAGAAATACAGCCGCAAGCTTTAAGAACCCTGTCACCTTTCTGCTAGAAAAAGAGGAAACTAATCAGCATCTTCTGTGACCTACCCTGCTATCAGATTGATTTATTAAGACAACATCCATCACCCAGACGCATCTATTCTACTTTCAGTTTATTCAAATATTTTCAGCAAGATTTCCAAAATGTTCCTACTTCTTTTCATTATTTTCTTGTTGTTCTTTAATTGATTAATATAGTATTTAGTTATAGAAATAAAAGCATAGATGTGCCTATTTTTGTATGTGAACACTAGTCCACAGTTGCAAACTCATTCTTTTAGAAACGCCGTTTTTTTTTAATATGAAGATGTTTCAGGATCCAGATGTACCTCAACTCCTGCTGAGGACATAGCAGCAGATGTTTGTGTACCTGAGCTTTGAGGTTGTTCTTCCACTCCTGCGTCTCCAGAGCCTTGAAGCGTCCGCTGCTGTCGGAGGACACCGACACACAGAGAGGCCGGTGGGCTCTGGCAGGGAGCTGGGGGGTGAGGGCCACGGGCACGGGCCTTGCATCGGCATGATCGCTCCTACTCATCATTAGATTCGGACAGGAACCTGAAACACCCAGGAGGCCGCATGTGAGATCAAAAGGCAAACAACAGAACTTCTCCTCTCCGGTATTTGTGGAGACGACATGAAAAGAATTCTCATTCACAGACAACAGTTTAAAATTGTGTGTTAAGTAGGGCTGCACGATTTTGCATAAAATGAGAATCACGATTTTTTGGCTTAGAACTGAGATCACGATTCTCTCACGATTTTCTTTTCCAATATAAATATTTATTGCACTTATTAACTGCACATCAACTTCGTAACAGTTGAGACTGAACACAAAAACAACAAATGTCTCACATTTTGTCGTTGCCGCAAAATGTTGTACTGCTTGAAATTCCGTCTCCACCGTTGCTCGACACTGCGTGTATAGAGCAGGTAGTGCAACAATAGAAAAATAGTTGCGGGACGGCACTGTGTAGCGTTTGTCTAGGGTGTTGATCATTTTCCTAAATCCCTCATTTTGCACAGTGTTGATGGGAGCCATATCTTTGGTCAGGTGATAAGTGATAGCCTCCGTAATTTCTTTGTGCCTGCGGGAGTTCGACGGGTATAGAGAAGCGCTGTAGGTTCCCGTTATTGATGTTTGGGTGGTTGACCGGGACGGATTTTCTCCTGTCACTTTCTTGGCCTTTACAGCTTCCTCATCTCTCAGGTGCTCTCCGTTGTTTTTTTCCCTGCCAGCTGACTTCTGTATCTGGTATAAGGCTCCGCCCTTGTCATTTGTTGAGCAGGAAGAGTGAGCGCTTGTTTTCATGTAGCTTATGTCCAGGATTAAAATGCAGTACAATCGTCATCTTTTACTTTTTTTTTCTTGTTTTTTTTTTTAAAAAATCATTGTCACTTGGAAATGAGATCGCACATAAGTATGAATTGAGATCGTGATTTTCTAACGATTAATTGTGCAGCCCTAGTGTTACGGTACCATTTTCCCCAAATCTGCAAACACGCCAAAGGTTTAAAGTCAAGTTGAGGAATGAAGGATGAAACACTTCTCCAAAACTACGCTGTAGTTCATACTAGTTTTACACAGACAGTTTGTGAACTGAAGATTTGAAATCAATTATATTATTAGATTCATATTTAATTTAATCTACCTCTTTGCAGTTTCCTGCCTAAAACCGAGAGACAACAGAAGGAAGGTGTTTCTATCTGTAATAGTTTCAGTTTTAAATTGGAACTTCACTGTTTGCAAAGATACTATTCTATCTGTGCTAATGCACATGTATTCTCCCGGGCGTGTGCTTCTGTCACTCTGTGTGGGGAGAGTGGACGTCACTGCCAGCAAAGATGTTACTGCCAAGCACACAGGAGGTCAACAGGACAGTTGGACAATGAAGGAGGGAAACCGGGTTCATAGCTCGATTTTTGGGTTTAGTACATACTTCAATTTCTTTAGAACAGATAAATACTTTGACTTTCACCATTTATGTTTATTAGAACTTTATATATTTTTAAAAAAAATAACTATAAAGCCCGTCTGAGCTCAAACTGGACTTATGCTGCATATAAATTGACTTTGCCACCCCAGCTGCAGACCATGAGATTCTGCACAACTTTTACAGGTTTGCATCTTACTTACATCCATCAGAAAAAATGTGGAACGTTATTCAAGCCCAGGACTCGTTCCTTCTGTTTGTCCACAAGTTTGAAATCAGGAAAAAGAAGGCTGGGATTTGCTGCTCCCTCCTTTTAAAATCTGCTAATCAACTAAATCTTAATCAGCTGGTTTTCAATGACCTGGAAGTACCGTTAATGACACCTTGTGAATAAGGGAACTTCTGCCCATGCAGGATTTGACCTACCAGCACATTCTGAGCGGGTGATGGACTGAATCTGCAGTGTGTTCTGGGTTTTCAGCAGGCGGTGGAGAGTTCTCAAAGTACCTGCGCACAGACAGAGAGGTCACCTTACACAGAACTTAACAAAACAGAGGAGATATTTAAAAAAAAAAAAAGGACAGCGGCACCAGTCTTACCGATCCTTCCGTTCTGCCTGCAGGGCACCATTGGATCCAAAACTTTGTGTGCACTCCGCTCTTCCTCTGCATCCATGTTCCGCCTCCTGCAGGGAGAGGCGCATCATAACCCCGGCCCTTCATCTTTTGGCAAGCCGAGCAACACATCAGCTACATCGGGCAGACATGGCTTCAGATAGTTGGCGGTACCGACACCCGAACGGCTGCTAGCATCACCGCCTAGGTTAGCAGCTAACGAAAGAGCTAGCCATCCAGCCAGCTGGTCGGCTCACTGTGTGTGAGTCATATCGTGGAGCTGGTGGAGGCTCTGACCGTCAGGTAATCCTAGTGGGGAAGCGAAGCTGCAGCAAACCAGGGCTCGCTCACGACAGCTTGACGACTAGAGCCATTAACCACAGTAAACCTTAAAAATCCCCGGAGCGTTAGCGAGCTAACCGTAGACTGCACAAGTATCCGTTGCTCACGGCTCGTACACGGGTGGCACAGCTCCATTACACGAAACGACAACAAGAACATGCACACGATATTATGCGTCCATCTGCCGCCACACAACGCGGGTTAACGTGGATGTTAAACGCCGTAAATATGACCATTTATCCGGAGCTTCAGTGATTAGCTGCCTGGCTAACCACCAGCAGCATCAGCACCGTGAGCGCGCCGGCTTCAGTCAATGGGAATTGTTGTCCTGGGATTGGCCTTGCAGGATTAATGCAATTGACATTAATGCTTAATGACAACCTTTAACCTTTAAACAAATACGAATGCGTATTATCTGAGTAAATTATACGGTGTATTTGCAAAACTAGATTAACAGCAAGTAATTATACGCAATAGAAATTCCCTGCGAGACAAAACCCGGGGACTAAGGAACGCAAATTTTGTAGGCTTTCATTAAATTGTGACTCCAGTGAGTCCCAGGGCAGTGGGAAAAGCAACAACAAAAAACCCAAAGTAACCTCATAATCTTTTCCAATTCACTTTCTAAAAAAAAAACCTTAATGGAAAACATCAGCGGGAGAACTGCCAAAATCCTCACGTGAGCTGACTTCAAAATGCGCATCCTACTTCACTTCAGTATCCCCCCCCCCGTGGCCCTCATCCTCTTCTGTAGCTTTGCTACCGAAAGGCGTGCTTATGGGTATTTCACAAAATCTTGGGAGACATATGTAAATAATTCACGCAATTCTGATTCACTTTGCGGCATGCCACAAAAGCATGTCTGATTCTGCTTTGGCTTTGTCCTGCAGCTCTTCACTCGGCCCTCACACTGAGTCTTCGGAGCTGAGCATAATTCTGCATCTGTAGTAATAAAACTCACCGAAACAGAGCAGAACTGAGCTGGAATATTTTCTCAGCAATGCGCACGCGCTGATGGACTCATCATATTGAATCTGTTTTGAACCAAAGTGAAATGTCTGTCAAAACGCACTAACGCGACTGCTGGAAACCGATACGTGAAAAGAGCGATGCGCGCATTTACGCGTGTGGCACAGTAACATTCCTTTCATCAACACACTTATTTACAATATTATGCGAAATATTATTTACAGTTGTTCTGCACGTCACACAGGTCAGCTGTTACACTTAGATTTCGGTGGAATAGTTTCTAATAGCAGTTCCTAATAGAAGAGTTATCCCTTGTATCAAAAACACACCTGAAAGGACTTGCTGTTTTCAGGGAGATCTGCGCTTATACTATTATTCGGTTAGTGTATTACACACTTTCATCCCGTCTGCTGGTTTTTGAACCGCTAATTTTCCTCGCTCTTGTAGAATCATTGGATCATTTATCACTGAAAATAAACTAGTTGATCCGTCTTTGTCACCGTTGTCTGTCTCATAGCATATATAATTAAGTAAATAATTTTTTTAAAAATATTGTTCTTGCTGTTGAGTGATCCATTGTAACTATTTTGTTCTTCCATGCGTACTATTTCAATGAAACGCGCAGATATTTTGTTTAAAGGCTTAGTTGTAAATGTCGTTAACCCTGAACAGGTTACCAGTGAACTAGTCTTTGTTAGGTGCTTAATCTACCCCTAGCTCATTGTACCATAGCTTTCCTTAAGATCTATTAGATCTATTTGACTATTTCGTTCTATTTTTTATGTAATCCAGAGTATATTTTGTGGTTGTGTCTAGTTAAACAAAGACAAAACCTTACAAAAGAATTAAGGATTAAAGATGGAAACATTCGTTTAAAGTTCCAAATATTTCACTAAATAAATATAAATTCATATTTATGGCAGAAATGGTCAGATGACGTCTAAAGTGAAGTCTGTAGCATAAGTTTATTGGATCTACTCACCGTGTGTGTGTGTGAGAGAGAGAGGCGCAGGCTGCAGCTGTTTCTCAGACTCAATGACTGAAGCAGTTTCGTCTGAAAGCAGAGTTGATCCTGTTCTTCTTCTTCGTATGCTTTAATTGGATGGTCTGGGCTTCTCTTCGGGTAACCTGGTAACCCACCGATCTGCTGATGTCACTGCTCTCCATAATGAAGTGTGAGTGTATTCAGCGGCCTTTGTCAATAAGCAGGAGGGTAAATTCACAGGAGATAAGCCGGACAATGAAGGCCATGGCTGGTTTAAGCTGATCAGGAGACACTGAATTTCTCGCAAATAGGTGATTCCAGTTTATTCTCCAGTTTACTTTTGCACCTTTATTAACAATTCATCGACTTCAAACACAGATAACACTGATATTTTTTTATTATAGAATGAATTGTTATTCAAAATAATAATTAAAATGTGTGGTATTTTGGGTACATTTTAATTATTACTGAAAAGGGATGGGATTCATCACCAGTTAGTGATTTTAATAAGCATGAATGTCCACCACTGGAACAGAATATTGACACAAAATAAGAAAAAGAAGATTGTTTTTGACTCGAGGCCCCTTAGCAAAATTCTGAGAGCTACATTAGTTTAATTGTTACGTTATAGGTGAGTCTGAAGCAGATTAGGAACCCTTTAATGGATCATTTTCATATTTAAGGCCTTTGTTAAGGAGGTAAAATATAAAAGCTGTCCCATTTTGACTCCTGTGGATCAGAATTTTTGTTTGTTTAACTTCATTTATTTATTACCTTTATTGGATAGGAAAGTGTAGTGAGACAGTGCAGGAGAATGACACAGAGGAAGCAGCCCGGCAGACACTCAAACCCAGGTATCTAGCCTTCTGTACTTCAGCACATGGGTCACCTGCTCAACCAGGTGAGAGAAAGTGAAACAGAGAGCAAATTCACACCAAGTACAAACACAACAAATGGCATGATGGAGATAAAGCAAGGAAAGTAAATACACAGAAGCCACTGTAATTAAAAAGGAATAAATGACAAAATACTGCATGATGTTACATTAAGGTATAGAGAGAGAGTTCTTGCATTAGTGGCTTAGTGTAAAGCAGGGGTCCCCAGTCCCAGTCCAGGAGGGCCGGTGTCCTGCAGGATTTAGATGTGTCCTTGATCCATCACAGATGATTTAAATGGATAAATGACCTGCTCAACGTGTCTTGAAGTTCTCCAAAGGCCTGGTAATGAGCTAATCATGTGATTCAGGTGTGTTGACCCAGGATGAAATCTAAAACCTGCAGGGACACCGGCCCTCGTTGACCGGGATTGGGGACCCCTGGTGTAAAGGTTTGCAAATCCGTCTAACAAGTCAAAGATCGCTGCTCAGAGAAGACACAAATCCCCCATTTTAGGTGGAGTGAGTAAGATTTTTGTTGTAATTGCAGCAGAGTTGAAGGAGGCTGCTGCTGAACACACTTTGCTGTTTGACCGGTAGGTCCTTTAGGGGATGTGAGGTGTTGTCCAGTATGTTCAGCAACAATCTTTGCCCAGGAAACACCTGTAGGGGCTCCAGAGACCCCAGACCCAGGCCAAGCCTAATCAGCTTCATCAGCTGGCTCTGTTGCTGCTGATGCCCTAACAGAAAATTGCACTAGTAATGACAGGTTAGTTAAAAAATGTGCGGCAATATTTTTTTCCCGACTTGTATTCCTTCAACTGATGTTCCCGTTATTCATTAACGTTTATTTTTAATGAGACAGAATAAAATCACTAATGCTTAGACTACAAATGTGTCCTTCCATTGTCATCTCAGTGTCATCTGCAGGTGACAGAAAGTGGAGAGAAGATCTTGTGTGTCCTTAAGTGGGTGACATTTACATTTCAAAGAGAGCTTCCAAGCTTCTTGGCTCGTCCCTATCAGGTCTGCTGAGCCTTCACTGGCCTCCTGTAAATCAGGAGCAGCAATATAATGTTGACCAGTAAAATACAAGCCCGTAGATCATTTGTTATGGAAGCTTATTGTGATGGTACACTCTAGCGGCTGTGGTAATTATGACAAGAGCAAAGGAGAAAGTAAGTGGCGATTGTAGGGGGATGGATGGATGAACGAAAGAAATTAATCAGTCAATCTGGGGTGACTTTCTTGAGCTTGTTCCCACTCTGATAAGGATCTTTCTTCCTTTTCCCTGTGAACCTACAAGCTCTTGCTTCCTGAAGTTCTCCAAAAAATACTACTGAGTTCTCTGAAGGCCCTCTGGGCTTTTCACACAACCGGAGAACATTAAGGCAGGTCCTTTGACGATGTGACAACATAACAAAGCTTCTATTGGGATTGAAGGGTTGTAGAAGTTCAACAGAAGGTCCTCCAGGTGTTCTGCGCCATAGTGCACCTTTAAAAGGGACTGTTGAGATTAGGGTCCTCGTAAGGTCTTGGGAGCTTTGCAGAATAACCTTCAGAAAGGTCCCCTGAAGGTGCTCTGAAGGTTTCCCGAAATAACTTTCAGGGAACGTTTTCTGAAGTTCCCTTGAAAGTTCTGAAAAAAGAAATCCTCTTAAAATAATTGTTTGTATTCAGCATTGTAAGCAATAAGCTAAACTCCATCGATTGTGGTTTAGGTTTGAAACGCTGCGAGATGATGGAGTCTTTTTTGTCTTGAGGAACCACAGAGCAGCCTGAATCCATTTTAGACCCATCGTCTTACATCATGAAGCCATATCGCTTCAGCTGATCCTGGAGAAACATTAAATATCCAACAAACAAACAATCTGTAGCTGAAGCGTCTATATCACTCAAAGCCAGTATCTGCCAATGTTTTCAAACTTTATTAGAGGTAGGGTCATTTTTGCTTATGAAATCAAAGTTTCAAGTCAACAGAGGCTCATCGTAGTTGATGTTTTAACATCAGATGCTGACAGAGTGAAAATCTCCCGTTTTGTGAATGCACTGAGCTGTGCATTCACAGAGCATTTAATGAGGACGGTCTCTGGAGGCCTGAGCCAGCAGGAGAAGGCACCTGCTGAACTCTGCTTGATTGAGCTCAGTTTTTGTTTGAGTCGTCGTCTGTCAGGGGAGACGAGTGAGAGTCTCAGACTTGTTTGTCCATAAACGATTGTTTCTAGCTTTTAGATCATATTCCAACTGTGTAGAAAGTTAACAAGATCTTTTCTTAATAAAAACATATAGAGTTGTTTGTGTTTTGTAGACTAAAATACATTTCACTTTCAGTGTGTTTACATAAGAAATAATGATATGCATTTCCAGGTCCATTAGTATTTAGAAACCGGCACAACAACTGCAATTTTGCCTTTGCCTACAGGGGATTTGAAATCAAACAGTGAAGATGTGGTTGAAGTGGAGAAGTTCAGCTTTAATCCAACGGCTTTAACAAAAATATTGCATTAAGTGTTTAGGAATTACACCCAAGCTGCTCTGCTGAATCGAGCTCGGGTAACTGACTTGGCGAATTGAAGAATATCCCCATTTCTTTGCTTTGACAAACTCGTGGGTCGCTTCTTTTGCAGTCAGCCTTGTATCATCATCCTTTTGCACTGTAAAATGTAGTCCGATCGGTTTTGTAGCATTTTGTCAGAGTCTGATCACAGAGGGTGGCCTTGAGTGCCACCCAGTGCTTTGCAGCATGTCCTAAACTTTCTGTATTTCCATTCAGTAAGACATCTTTGGTTTGTAGACCTTGACAGAGATACTCCTGCCTCCTTAAGAGTGGTCCTGGCTTGGTAAGCTGTTGTAAAGCTGTTGTTTTTAACCATAGAAAGAATTCCACAACCATCAGTTGTCTTGCATGGTGTTCACAGTGCTGCTTAGCTGTTGACATTTTTGTACCTTTGTTCATACGGTACGAAGAAATATAGTACTGCCCCAGACTGCATGCATGAACAAATGATGAAGCTCTGGTTATATTACAAAACACAAGAAAAACACACCTTTATACTGATTAGTACTAAGAATTGCAATTCTACTACTAGTAGTAATAATCTTATTTAAAAAATGACTTTTTTATGTCAGCCTTTCTCCTGCTTTCCTCCTCTTCCCTCTTTTACAGCAGCATCACTCCCCGTTTCACTTTGAGATAAACTTGTTTCCTTATATAGAGAAATAAGTGTGATGGTATGCAGATTGCAGAGAGCCAGCACAAACGATGCCGGTGCCCACTCGTCATGAATCTGGCAGAAGTTTCACGTGCGAGCTCGTGTCTTTCGCAGGGTAAAAACATTTACTGAATGAGGCTCATTCAGAAGTTCAAGACTTGGAATCAACTCTTTTATCCACTTCATTTGTCTTGGAATAATGAGTGAACATATTGACTGTTTGATTTAAAATCTACCATGTTGTTGTTGTACTGAGGGAAAGTGTGTACTGAAGCTATGGACCTAACTGTATTACTCAGTACAGCTATCTTACAGAGGCTAAACTGTGTTTATAAAGCAAAAATAAATGTTAGAAAATATATTTTAGCATGTTTTGATTTGATACCAAAAATAATAATTACAAATCTTAATATACAGTATAATACAAAGTAATCTTATTCAATAATTTCCATATCAGAAGAACAAAGGGAGAAATGGTTATCAAAAATATTTGAATCTCTCTTTGTTTTAAATGGTTTCATTTAGGGTACCACTGCTGAGCGCTTTCCTTCATTTTGCTGGGGATGGGGATTTTCTTTTTCAGGGTTAGAGTGGAGTTGACCTGCTCGGCCGACAGCAGGCTGTGCCACTGAGCCACCGGCCGTCGCGGGTTGGACAACATGTCGGCCCAGTGCCTTAGTTGGTTCCCTGTGGCATCGCAGCCCAGGTAGATCTTCCCTATCGGATCATTCCTGGTCACGGCGTCATGGTCCCACACCGAGACCACCAGATTCACCCTCTGAGGAAAGAGATTCAGATTTAAAGTCGCCTCACTATCAGCGCAGCATTAAAGTGGTAGTTTTTAATATGGGAGATAGACACTATCTCTACTTTTAAGATTAGGCTTCAAACTTTCCTTTTTTACTAAAGCATATAGTTAGGGCTGGACCAGGTGACCCTGAATCCTCCCTTAGTTATGCTGCAATAGGTGTAGGCTGCTGGGGATTCCCATGATGCACTGAGTGTTTCTTCTTCACCTACTTTGTATTTATACACCTCTCTGCATGTAATCAATAGTTATTATTAACCTCTGGCTCAGCATGTCTTTTATGCTGTCTTTCTCCCCTCCAACCAATCACAGCAGATGGCCCCGCCCCTCCCTGAGCCTGGTTCTGCCGGAGGTTTCTTCCTGTTAAAAGGGAGTTTTTCCTTCCCGCTGTCGCCAAAGTGCTTGCTCAGAGGGTCACAGGATTGGGTTTTTTTTCTCTTATGTATTATTGTAGGGTCTACTTTACAACATATATAGCGCTGAGGCGACTGTTGTTGGGATTTGGTGCTGTATAAATAAAACTGAACAGAAGTGAAGTAAATTTTTCCACAGGGATGCACCAATCCATTTTTTTAGTTTGATGTGATACCTCAAGTGTGACTGTGTGCTTATAATAAGTGTCAGTCTTATAACAGTGTTAAACTAAAAAGCTGCCTCCCTCACTGCATACAGCTGAGGATCATCCCTTTATGTGTTAGGCTGCATTAGGCTCTTCTTTGAGAAAGGAGCTGAATCCCTACACCAGAGGTAGAAAACCTT
Organism: Pundamilia nyererei; assembly: GCF_000239375.1. NCBI lineage: Eukaryota > Metazoa > Chordata > Actinopteri > Cichliformes > Cichlidae > Pundamilia > Pundamilia nyererei. Next base: position 20,034 of record NW_005187630.1, on the reverse strand, counting down.
AAAGCCTTCAGTGTGTGATGGTTTACAAAAGTGTGTGCGCCATGTTCATCAGAAAATCACAGCCACTCAGAACAACAGTAAAAGGGTAATTATCAAACATGTGAAAGTGGCAGGAGTCTGTTTCCCTTCTCAACAATGCGGCATGTATTATGTAACCACTTAGACCAGGACTGGAAAAATAGCAGGTTGAATTTTATTTTTATTGACACGGTGTATGCGTCAGCCAGTGCAGAAGTATAAATGTCAGGAAAGAGGAAAACATTCTCAAGTTAGTTCAATCCAGGATCTATGCTGATATATATTCTTTATATTCTAAACCATCATCACAAAATGTCTCCAGAATTACTGTTAAAATGTTTTGTGTTTATGTAAAATTAATATCGATGACCAGTCTATTGTTTCAGATCGTCTCAAATATTGTTAAAGATCTGCTTCAGCCAGGATGTCGTGACACTCACCTGGATTTGATCCAGTGACACGTCAAAGACGAACGATTCGTTGAAATAAGGGTTCAGCGTCTTCTTTTTGATAGACGTCTTCTTTTTCTTCCACTTCCTTTTGTCCAGAGCTAGCTGCATCTTCACATAAGGATCTACGAACACAGCATGGAGGAAAGTCACTCGGAGCACCTATAAACTGTATTTCTTCATGCAGATGCATGATACCTGCATAAAATACCTGAGAAGAATTAATGGGGTAAAATAATAAGGTAAGCAGGAATCAAGAAACATGAATATTGTAACAGCTGTAACAGTATTGATGCAATCATGTCTGAATTGCATCAATAAAGAAATTTTAGATAATCATCCTTTTAGTTAAGATAATCCGTTATGGCTTTCTTTAAATAAATATACAGCTAGATGTTTAAATTAAACATGGTCAGCACTTAAGCATTACTGCTCAAACCTGTTTAAGAAGACAGTTTATAGATAAGCTGCATTAGACCCCAGTGTAAGATAAACGAAGCTGCTGTAGTCGAGTACAGCTCCCACAATATGAAGATGGAAATGACTAAACTTCTCCCATCTTCACTGTTTCTGTAGTTACTGCTGTCAACCACTGTGAGGCAGTGTTGTCTTCTGTTACACCTCCAGTGATCACCCGTTGGTTTAATGGAGAGCAAATGTGTTCTTGGATTTGCTGTAAATTAGCACGCTGGAGTGTTTTTGAAAAGTTACATTTTTGATTAAGATCCCGTTTCAGTCTGACCTGAGGATCCTCCAACATCCATGCTCTTCAGATTTTTGGCCTCCAGGATTACCACAGTCAGCTTGCTGGCAGAGGGAACATAGCGCAGGGAGAAGCAGATCTCTCCTAGATTTTCTTCCTGTAGCACAAACGTCATACAGAAATCTGTAGTTCTTACAAACTGAATCAGCTCTGATATATTTCAGTAAACTGAAATGAATAAAAATGCAAATAAAAGGAGGAAGCTGAAGGAGAAAGTGACCATCTACCCATTATGAGAGCCTTGTGCTAGTGACAGTACACAATGATTTAAATAATATTCACATTCCTCTTGGATAACCTGCAAAACCTATAATGTTACTAACAAGTATAAAAATAAGAATAATACGTTTTATCTCAAGTGCCTTTCAAAAATATTCAAGGTTAGAAGAGTTTAAAAAATTAAAAAAGCCAAGAAAAATGTCAAAGTGAATAAAACAAATTTGCAGTATATAAAAATCATTAAGAACAGAGGATGCATGTGACAGGTGGAAGATGGTCAGAAAGAGTAAGTCACTTTAAAGAAATGTGTTGGGATTTGAAAGTGGAGAGAGTCAGGCAGGAGATGTCTGGTAGGAGAAAGCATCTGATGACTCTAACCTGAGAGGAGGGGGGAACCGAGAAAGGAGAACCTTTTATAACCTGGATTTGGTGCCAATGAGGGGGACCTCAGTTTTAACACTATTCAATCTGATAAAGTTCCTGGAGACCCAGGATTTGATTTCCTTGAGGCAACGAAAGAGAGAGGTGGGTGGGAGGTTTGGTGCACAGGTAAAGCTGGGTGTCATCAGCATAAAAATTGAAATTAATATCAAATTTACAAAAGAGAAGAGACCATGAGGAAGTAGATTATTAATAGGAGAGGTCCCGGGACAGATCCTTCAGGAAGTGTAAATCGGTTGTTTTGAGATTTTTGAGTTGAATGAAATTAGTTTCAGGATGCGTCAGTGATTCCGCTACAGGCTAGTGTCTCAAGAAAATGTATTGGGGTATAGTATAAAAAACCAGAATAGATTTTGACAGTATGAAGAGAAGAGTAAACAAACCAAGCTTGAAAAACTGTTAATCCTGCCATTAATCCAACTATTGGTCCCAGGAAGCAACATGACTGCTTTTTCTTTTTGAATGACACAAGAGGTTTGGATTAGGAAACTGAATCCTTAAAGAATATGGAAATACATTCGACAAAAATTGATTAAATCCTTCCTAGATGCCACCACTTGGACCATGAAGAATAAGGAAATGTGTGAAAGCAAACCTCAAATTTGGCGGGTGCTTCCAGCTCCTGCCACTCCTCGATGATGTGATTCCAATCAACATTGCAGAGCTGCACCCGGATCTCGCCGATGATTTCGTGTTTGGAAAACCGGTTAAAGTCAAACACTTTCATCACAGCTGTCGACTTCATGAGGGTAGACTTTGGTAGCTGGGGGCATATAACTAAGGTTGGAAGCTCTTTCTTTTTTGAGGATTTGCAGCATTGACGTTCAACTTCAATAATTCACCACATACACAACAATTTTTAATTATAACTGTTTTTTAAGAAAATGCAACTAAACAGGGCAAGTCACCAGGTCCTACCTGGAAGGTGAACTGCTCGTTGAAGACAGGGTTCAGCGTGCTCCTGAACACTTTGGTTTCATAGGTTTTGCTCTTTTCGGGGAGGATGTAGACTCTGACATATGGGTCTGAGGTTCCTCCGAGGTCCATGGCCATCAGGCTGCTGGCTTGTTTGATCCCCAGTTTGAGCTGTAAAGGTCGACAGGAAACAGATGGATATTGACTCATACCACAGCTGAAAACTAAAGAGGAGCTGAACAAATTTCACACATTCAAATGTTTAAAATAAGAATGCAACATTATAGAAGTGCAACGCTGCATGAAAGGTAAACAATTAGACATTCATTTAATCACCTCAGACAGAGGCCCATCATATTCCAGAGAGTAGAGCAGCTTTCCTCTCTGCTTTTTGGTTGAGCCATAATCAACATCTGCCACATCTGGCTGAACCTGTCAGACGAGCACAGGAAGCACATTAGCTGTCCAAGCCTTTTCAGGGGGTAAAGCCATGTTAAACTTTTAAACTAAAACTGTTGTATACTTTTAATTAAAAAAATAAAATTATGTCACACCCAGAACCAAATAAATCCAGAGTAACGACACAACATAGAACATCAAGTCTGTTCTTTGAGTCTGAAAAATAAAGTCATGTGGTGTCCTAGTGTGCATTACATCTAAAGGACAGCAGGGGTCACTGGAACTATGCTAAAATTACTCTACTGCTCTACTTGATCAATAACTTAAGTGAACATTTTCCTGATGAGTTTATGGCATTAATTGTTAGTGTCAGGTCTTATTTAACATAGTCTCATGTTGACTCAACGGTTTCTCTAAAGTGCCAACCGCATGTTCCCAGTGACGTAAAAGTACAGGTTGTGCGTGCCAGTTCCTAACACCTTGATTGTATTTTGTTGTGGACATGGACAACTGGAGACCCAACAATGAGTAGTCATTCCTGTGGCACATGCACAGCTGTAAAGTAAATTCTCCACAGACGAGTCAGTGGCATCGTCCCTCGCAGTAACCAAAAAGTTATTTCACTGAGCGCTTTCAAACCTATCAAAAGTAAAATCAAGTCAAAGGTTCTAACCAGTTGTTTCTTGACCCAAAAAGTAACTAAACTGTTCAGCAACTAATATCTGTCCAGTTTACAAGGAGCCTGTCATTAACCAAGGTCTTTTCACAGGAATTCTTGAGGGTTGGCAAAGCCCAGGAATACCATAGCATGCTGAAAAGTAACACGTGAGACATTCCAATGGTTATTTCCATCTTTTATGTGTAGTCTGTAGTGTGTAGTTATAATCAGTTCAGTGGAAATAAAAAACAATAGAATACATTATGTTTTTGTGTTGTGTATCAGTCAAATTTATATCAGATACTCTGGCCTCTGCCACTCACCAGGGCTGTGGTTGTTTTTCCATTCACCGCCTTCAGATCAATCTGCTCGTTCTTCTTCTTTTTCTTCTTTCCTTTGCAGCAGCACTTGATGCAGACACACAGGCAGCAGAGCAAAATCAGCAGACCGCCAGCTGCAAAGATGGTGTAGATCGCCCATCGAGGCACTGTGGAGATAAGACGAGTCCACATTATTATCTCACCAACAAAGACTGATTCTGTAAACAAAATGTCCATTTTATTCTCATTGAAAATCTATGAAAATATTTGTTCCTTTGATTAAAAGTTGAACATATGAGCTTTATGGTAGAGTTAGATACAATGGTAAACTGATTACACATTCAGTTCACATTAAAATTATTTCTTTGTATTTGCAGTGACAAATAGTACCAGTGTTTAAATCCTTTGATGTCCCAGTGCTAAAAGATGGACAAAACATAATTCATCAGAAGATAAATATAAATAATTTCTTTGGACATAATATTAATTGACTGAGTATGTTAAGAATGTAGTTTAAAGAGAATAATTTAAGACTGGAGATAAAACACTCTGGGAGCAGCTACGTCTCTAAATCGTACAACTCTATGCAGATGACACACTTTTGTGTGTGACTAACTTTAAGCCTCTGAGATCAAAGTCATCATTAGTGATAACTTTGACTCTAGATTTTGGAGAATGGCTAAACGGATGTTTTTGAAAATAAGGATAGGTTTTGATGCATTTCCAAATATTCATTTTCTTGGCCTCCTGATTACCGAGTCTTCAGAGACCAATTAAAAGAAAAAAGAAAATGACATATTCAGATTGCAGAGGGTTCAGATTGAGGACATCAACAACGATGACATAAGAGACTAGCTTGGTTGTGCAATGAGCCTATGCACAACTTTGCAGAGCATCGTATACATGTAATAACTTTGTGCTATCATAAAAAATACGTGCAACAATAAGTTTGTGTGCTGCTCTTGTTTGTGTTGTTGTTGGTCATTTAGGCAGTAGAAACTACAACATCTAAGTTTTAGTGAAATTTCAAGACACGTTCCAAATAACAGCTAAACCCAGGCATCTTATATTACAAGACACAGCATACAGCAGAACCAGGCTCAGGGAGGGGCAGCCATCTGTTTTGACTGGTTGGGGAGAAGGGGAAAGAAGCTATTATTGAGACCCTTCTCATCATTGTGTCTTTCATCGGCAGCAGGGGGAGATCACTAGCATTTGTATCTAACTTATTTGCTCACCTGACAAGATATCAAAACACATATTTAACTCTAGTTATCCTTTGGCTACTTGGGAAATAATTCATTACTCACAGGGTATCCGGTCGAGCAGGCCATTGATGAAGGCAACAGCTGGGTCGGCAGTGGTGTTAGTATATGTGGAAATGGTGGAGATGAGGGTGGTGGGGTGATCTGTGACTGTGAAGCTTTTTGCCTTTGATAACAAGTTAGATTTCACATGGGAAGAATGTTGTGGGGGAAGGATTTTAGACATGATGAAGAGGATGAAGATTTCTGGAAGCAAGAGATGACAAATGTTTACATGTGTTAACAAAAAAGTCTCTCAGCCTTTGTGCTTAATGAAAAGTGGAGAGAATGGCTTCCCTCAAATTACCACAGGCTTGATAGATATGAGTCAAAGTGACCGCATGATGCACGTGCAGTCACTTTAAAAACACACACACACACACACTGAGCCACATCCTTTACAACTTAACGAGGTACTGTTACTAAAATAAACCATCAAAGTTAAGGCTGTTTTACTGGTAGTAAGAACAGAAATCAAGCACTGGGTTAGTTGGGCTGCAGAGTCCATTTAAATGTTAAGCAACCTGCATTAAGCGATGATCACCCTCCACAAGGAGACTAAGCCACTGCTGAAAAGGCTGGCTGTTCACAGAGCGCTGTACTGGAGCATAATTAATGGAGATTTAAATATAAAAATTTAAATTGTGGCAGGAAAAGGGGCAGAGGAAGCACCGATGAGTGCAGCCTTAAGAGGATTGTTAGGAAATGTTGACAGAAATATGGTGTCTACATGCACGGTGGGAACCATGCATGTAGACACCATTCACCTTTTTTGAGTCCAACAAAGAGACGGTGGGTGGAACCTAAAACCTCAAATTTGGACTCATCAGACCAAAGCACAGATTTCCACTGGTCTAATGTCCATTCCTTTTCTTTCTTGGCCCAAACAAATCTCTTCTGCTTGTTGCTTTCACTTAGTCGTGGATTCTTAGCAGCTATTTGACCATAAAGACCTGATTTCCGCATTCTTATTACATTATATTGTATGGTAAAGACCCTACAATATTAAAAAGCCATCTGCTGCAATTGATTGGGTGTGACAGGCGACAGCTCATTGGTTCCTGAGGTGAAAAGTCGCCTGCTATCGTCCATGAAAGCACCTAGTTAACAGAAATCCTGACCTTTTATTTATACACTGAGTTGATTTTGTTCTTAAACATATTCAAAACTCGCCACTGCACTATAATCTTATAAAAGTGATTTGTAACTATGCCACTGGTGATACACTGTGGTCAGATTACAGAGAGACCATGGTTTTACAACCTGGTCAAAATATCACCTTTTAACCCATAAAACTTTTCGGTGTTGAGATATTTTTGGACTTTAAAGGAAGTTTCCCAGCAACAGTGACGTAAAACAAATTTCAACAAACATCAGAGCCATCAAACTCTGCTGATACGACTGAGTGGAATTCCAACTACGGCCCTCCACCATGAACAAACAGCAGCAGCACATTAAACCACGGTCTGATTCATGCTCCGATAACAGCACTCCACACAATGCTTCAGTACTGTTTCTCTTTGTAGAAATACCCAAAAGCCAGGCATACATACTGAATTTACTTCTGCTGCCCAACTCCTCATCCTGATGTTAGTCCTTCACAGTCTGTGATCTAATGTTCACCCTAAAATTAAGCCTGGAAACCAACTTTTTTAAACATGTTGCTTAAAACGCTGGGTAGCGTACATGCAAATAGTTTTAATGGCGATCCATTAAAACTATTTGCATGGACACTACCCAGCGTTTAAAGAACTGTTTTAGCAAGTGTTTTAGTGTTTTAGACCATCGCAGGGTTTCTGCAGCTTAAGGCAATTTAATTTAAGACTTTAAAAACAATAACAAACATTTATTTTGCCACTCAGAATGAAAATTATGAACAAATTAAACAACAACTCAACTTGAAGGAAAAGAAAGATAAATTCCTCTGAGTTAGAGATACAACTTAATATTTTTGAAATGTTTGAAAGATTGAGTTAAAACATTTAATATTAACTCAGGCCTTATTTTAACAGAACAAATTCAGTGCTTAGAAATCAATTTTAAGCACCAGCAGGATCCTTGCTATCCTTGCAGGATCCATCAAAGTTAAACAATGACAAACAAACAAAAAAGAAAGATTTCTGCTCTCTATTATGGGTCAAGCACTTAAAAATTGGATTCTCTATATCCTGTCATACAAATGATCACATCTCTTGTGAAATCACTAAGCATAACGATTTGAAAAAGGCAAAAAAAAATTAGGATAAAAGAAGTATTTTACTTACTTATGATGAATTTAACAACAATTTTGACATCCCTGCTCAGTCTATACAGGCGACTGGCGAAGGCTGATAGTTTTCCGTGCTTTACCACTCAGATTAAAAAAAGTTCGGTTGAAGAATAACTGAAGAGGAAGGACGGACTCTCTAACAAAGGGACTTTTCCTAAAAACAATCTTTAAACTGCTGATTAAAGAGAGGAAACTTCTCCTCCCTCCAGCTACATCCACTCTGTTTTCCCCGTAATCAGAAGGGGAAACACAACAAAAGCTTCAAAACCAGGATTTACCAGGGGACAGGCCTTCTTCTAATCTATATACTTAAACTGTGGAAGTGCTTAGTGGCAAAAAGTCCATTTACTGTACGACTGAAGCTGAAAAACTAAAAGAGCTGTACTGACAGATCCCTTTATAAACAACGATAGACTCCCTTTGGCGAAACAAAACTCGTAGCTCCAGCTCCAGGGAGTCTATCGTTGTTTATAAAGGGATCTGACAGTACAGCTCTTTTAGTTTGATAAGCACGCATGCAGGTCAAATTACATGATAATAAATAAAATTCTTGTTGAAGAGACATAACAGACTACATGGCCGTCTGTCAGCAATTAAAGTTTGCCGTCTTTCATGATTATTGTGACATCACTGAAAGGAGAATATACTGAAGCCTTAAAAACTGCTGTTCCTCTAGCAGACACGAGGCCAGGGCTGCCACCAAGGTGGGGCCAGAGGGGCTCTGGCCACCCCCCAAAATTTGCTGGAGGTGTCCCTGCACGAGGCTGGTGACAAATGTTACCGAATTTAAAAAGCATGTTCACAGCCTGTTACATTTTTTTTTAAAGCAGACTTTGGATAGTTTCCCACTTCATAAAAACAGTGCTGATGATTTTTTTTTTAAACATCACTGAGTGAGTTATTGGGCTATTTTGAGACACAGTTGTTCAGATGAAGGCAAATTTGGAGCTTCAGGCTCCAACAAAGACCATGGTGATGACTAAAACACAAATATTAAAGCTTTGAAATGAACAGTCCAAAACCACGGAGTGGCATCATGGAGGCTACTGAAAGTGAGGACAATAAATGAAACTAAATTAAATCTTGCCCAGTTATAGTCAGAGTGACCAAAGTCTCTGGAAGCTAAAACACTGCCTTTTGTCTCGCTCCTTCAAAGATCAGTCTGAGAGTTAAGATTTGATCTCAGGGTTAAAGTTGGAATTAGGTTTATGTTTGGGTCAAAGTCTGGCCCTAAGTTTCAAGGGTTAAAATGAGATGTAAGAGTTCCAGGAATTCATTAATGTAAATGAATGATGAACATGCCTGTGTCTGGGGATGGCAGAAGTCTCTCTAACAGTTAAAAAAGGTTAGCCAGAGTATGAGAACCGCTCATCCAGACAGGCTCAAATTTAACAATGCACTTATTCAGGACTCACAAGTTTCTAGCAGATAGGATGAACAGCTGTGTCCTAATAATCTGAAAGATTACTTAGATTAGTACAAGAAGATTACCTTTTTACAAGATAACTAGTGCCTGATGTTGTTCTGCTATTATTGAAAGGGAAGTATTTCTAAATATTCTATAATATGTCTCAAAGCGATCTTTGAAAAGTTGCATAAGGAGTGTGACAAAATGTGAAGATTTAGAGACGTGCAAGAAACGAAGACAAAAAAAAAGTACAAAAAAGGAAAAGCAAAGGAAGAAAGGACATGGACAGGGAAAGTTTATGATATTGGGAGGGTTACATGGAGAAGAAGAAGAAGAGAAAAGAACAAATAGAAGAAAGAAAAGGGAGACAGAGAAGAGTGTGAGTGGTGAAATAAAGAAAAAACTAACACAATTACAAGAGCAGGGTAGAAAAGAGCAAAGGAAACAGGAGGAGAGAAATGAAATGGGTCGAGCTTTCAAGATGAAAGTTTAAGAGACAAAATCAGAGAAGAAAATAATTTATGGGTAAACAAAGAATGTAGACATAAAGCACATCCCAGATTCTCCGATGAGATCCCAGAACAAAAAAGTAAAGAAGGCGATCACAGAAACGAGAGAGAAGAAATGAAAGAAAGATGGGCGAATCCAGCTAACAGTGAGTGTGTCTGTTATTTTCTGCAACTGATACAAACGTAATTGGACTTTATCAAACACGGACATTTCCCCTGAGACTCAAACAGTCACATAACACAAAATTTAAAAAAAAGAAGAAGAGAAGAATAGAAGCAGCAACAATACCCCAGTGTAACGAGGACTTTTCTCTTCTTTTACTTTATTTCTTCTCCAGTTGTTTACGGGGCTGTTATACAGCTCGAGCCTGCAGAGTCTATGACTCCTCAAGCGTGGCTAATTCAACCTGGAGCAGCCGCCACACCTGCTGAACACACACAGAAACAGTAGTCAGAGTTTAAACAGAGGTGGAGTTAGTGAAATGCTGCTTACTTAAATAAAACATGCGTCATCCAGCAGCAAAAACAGCTACATGTTACTGAAACAGCAAAATGTGTTCAGTGAGCTGCAGTTCAGCTGTTAAGATGCTCTGATGATTTTACCACTAGAGCCACTGGATGTTTATTTGTATGCTGCTGAAGAAAGACAAGGATTCCATTCTAAAAGAGTAGCTTTGCATAATCCAGAGTTCATAATAATCCTCTGAGCCAAGCTCCCCTCAGTTCGTCCTGTGTCTGAAGCCCTTCGTCCTTTAAAGCCAGCTCTGATTGGCTGCCCCACGGAATCAGAAGATCTAAACTAAAAGTAGGTGGGGCTGCATACCACGACAACTATAATCAATAACTTATTAACCTTGCTGTTGTCACCTGGACAAATACGATCGATCAGTTATTAGAAGATGAGTATGAATCAGTGTTATTATCATCGCACTTTCATGATCTTTGACATTTCAACTTTAACCATAATAACCACTCTTGCTACAGTACATACAGTCTATGTCTTGAGTTTTAAATGTTAACAGGAGGCTATTTAGAGTCATCACACTTTCTGCTCGTCACACGATGCACTTATCAGCTGCACCTGCGTCAGAATTATTACTTTACCTTTAATTTTACATTTTTGAGTTGCTGTTCAATATAATGTAGATGATGTCAGTGAACCATAGACAAAGAAACGCTTGTCGAACATGGACAAATGAAGAAGACTGAAGAAGACTGAGATCTTACCTTCCTAAAACTCTTTTTTAACATAACCGTGCCGCAGGCTTGAGCCACGCTTCCTTTCTGTGTACAGTTCCAATGAGCTTGAAAGTCAATACCTTTATCCTTCAGTACAACCTGAACTCTCTTAGGCGGCTTTCTGTTCAGGAATATTTCTCCAGGCTTGTTGAAAGATGTTGGCTGTATTTGGTTATCTGTCAGGATGATTCCCCACTGCTTTAATAATGTTGGGCTCTGAGGAGGCCGATCCATGCCTGATAGTGTCCCACTGTGTTTTTCTATCCAGGGGTGGGAAACTCCAGGCCTCAAGGGCCGGTGTCCTGCAGGTTTGAGATGTGTCCTTGATCCAACACAGCTGATTTAAATGGCTAAATGACCTCCTCAACATGTCTTGAGGTTTCCAGAGGCCTGGTAATGAACTAATTATTTCATTCAGCATGTTACCCAGGGTGATTTGGGTGGGTACTTTTACTGCTTTTAATGCTGTTTGGGATCATTGTCATGCTGAAAACTGATGGGATTCCATGGTCTATCAAAATTTGATGGTACTTTTCTGGGTGCATAAATCAATAAATTTTAAAAAGATCTCCAACATTTGGGGTGGCTGTAGCTCAGGAGGTAGAGCCAGTCACCTGATCTGAAGGTGAGCAGGCTCCTCCAGTCTACATGCCAAGAATCCTTGGGCAATATAATAATCCCAAGTTGCATCCATGGGAGTATGAATATAGTTAGGAAGCACTCAGTTTATAAGAAAATGATTGGGTGAATGTAGCATAGAGCGCTTTGAGTACTCTGGGAGAGTAGAAAAGTGCTATATCAGAATCAGTCCATTTATGTCACTGGCTGAAATGCTGTCCCAAATCATAACAGCACCTTGATCTTTTACAGATGGCTGTAGACTCTGTCCTCCAGTGATTTGGATCCATCACTCATCAGATCTTCTGCCACTGATTTTCAGTCTGGTTCATGTGTATTTTGGCATACCTCAGTCTGTGCACCCCGTCACACTTCTTTAAAAACGCCTTGACAGCCACTGATGTCATTTCTGATGAGCCTAGATGCATCAGCTGAAGGGCCAGATGCATCTCTCAGTTTAACTTCATGGTCCTGTTGCAGATCAGTTTCCAAATGCACTACATAAAGTTTAAATTTTATCCCCCCCCCAATTTAGTTTCACACTGCCCATCTACATCATCCAGTGTAAGAGCTGCTATCTGCACTGAAAGTTACTTCAAAAATAATGTCGGCACATGAAGCTACACAACAGTGTCTGATTTAACTGCCTTTATTGGTTGAGATGGTGAGATACAGGCCAGAACGAATCACAGCAGAGTAATTTGAGTAGGAAACAGTCACCCGGCAACTATCAACAGCTCCCCTCCAAATGTGAGCTGATGTTGACCTAAGAGTCCTTCAGTACTTTAGTTACACAGGAAGCAGCAGCTGAGCCACATTCATTCTTATCACACATCTGTTTCTGCACAAATCTGTGACATCAGTCAGAGTGAACATGAAAGAAATATAAACTTAACCACCACCACACCAGCTATGAAGTCACCGATTTGAGATGAGCCAGAAATCCATCTTAAAATTGAAAACATGCAGATGTGAATCTTCGAGCAGCTCCAGTTTCCTGCTCTGATTACCCATCAGATGTGTTAAATTCCTCCATGCTGTAAAACAACAGACATCCCCGTCTGCTTGCACAAACAAAACAGCCAAAATAATATTCATATCTCTCTCTGACCTGCAAATGAGTGCATAATGCTCTGCTGAGAGCTTTTAAACTACGTGTGGAAAACAAAAAGCCTGACAGCAGTCAGTATTTATTTACCCACCAAACCACCCGTTTATGATTTTATTGAACATTTAAATAACGTTAGCGCTAAACTGGTACAGTCTGGATGAACACCGAGGATCCCAGGTGGGTCAAAGTCAGAAGGTTTTTGAAGCAGACACGCAGCTTTTCTGTTTCTCCGCTGTCATGTCCGCTGAAGGTGCGACAGCGGCTGGCGGCTCAGAAGTTGATGGCTTTGCCGAAGGAGGCGGCCAAGTTGGCTTCTCTGAACGCCTCGGACACCGTCTGCAGGAGAAGGACGAAGAGAAAGGCGTTTGAAAGAGGTCACGGTGCAACAGGACTTATCATTTGTCATGTAATTTCTCATATCTTTACTACAAGATAAACTAAGAACTGTGCATGTGCACTATGCTGTGTCGTGTGTGATGAAGAGAACGCACCGGATGGGCGTGGCAGACTCTGGCGACGTCCTCGCAGGAGGCGCCGTACTCCATGGCCAAAGCAGCTTCGTTGATCATCTCTCCTGCGCCCTGCAGAGAAACACACATCAGCGTCTGGTTTAGCAGGTCTGTAAACAGCAACAGCTTCACATGGTCTGTTACAACAATTAACTTTCCAGCAAGCAATTTTACTTGTCAGGTAATTACAATCAAATGCGCAGCAAGACAAACACAGTAGCAAACTTGGCCACTTAATTCAGGCACTTATCCCTGTGATGGAAAGGTAATGACTGCCTGAGAAAAAAACAGTCCCTTGATCGGGATCATGTCCATTTTTATATTTATTTTATTTTATTTTTTTTACACATGGGTTCACTGCACCAATCTTCTGTCTAAGACTGTCCAGCAAATTTAAGGGGGGAGTTTGAGACGCATTCAGAAACATGAAACAAAAACGTAATTGTGCATGTAACAGAGCTTTATAAGACGTTTCTGGTCTCATAAAGCAGCGGTCCCCAACCTTTTTTGCGCCACGGACCGGTTTATGCCCGACAATATTTTCATGGACCGGCCTTTAAGGTGTCGCGGATAAATACAACAAAATAAAACTAGTACCGGTACCGAAAAATAGAAAATTTATTCATAACACACGTGAAAAGACCCAGGAAAACCGAGTTAACGATAAAAACGATAACAAAATAACCCTGAAAACCACACATTTCACACCTGAGCCTCAACTCTCGCGGCCCGGTACCAAGCGACTCACGGACCGGTACCGGTCCGAGGCCCAGGGGTTGGGGACCGCTGTCATAAAGGACCGACAGAGATGTTAACAGAGATCCGGACACTCCATGGAACAGGGTCACCATGAATGTCAGTCAGTCCACCTGCACTCCTCGGATCTTTGCACTGACAAATATCTGCTTTATTGTCGCCTCAGAGTTACTGTAAGTCTAATCTGAGCAGTACAAACATGGATGTCTCATCCTTGACACAGTTAAAGGTCATTAACGGGGAAGTGTGTTCATCGAGAGCCAGCCTGATGGTTTTACAGCACTCGCATGTGTCTGTCTGGGATTAGTGTTTATTAGGACAGATGCAGTAATGAGACAGACACACAAACCGTTAACTTCCATTTTCATAGGAGGCTGATATTCTACATAAACACTCCAAAGCTGTAAACACTCGATTCCATCATCATCATCCTCCCACGTGCTCAATGTCTATTTGATTGGGTAGATGATCCTCTACAAAGACAGTCTGAGCCCATTAACACCCAGTCCACCCACACAGATGTTTTTACATTTAAGGCTAACGCGGGTCCAAAGGAGGCTGATGAACTCTTACAGATCCAAGGATGTGAGCTCCCAGCATCCTGTCGGTCTCCTTGTGGCTGAGGATCTTCACCAGGCCGTCGGTGTCGGCGTTGGTTTTGGCTCGGCTGTTGGCTGCAAAGGGGAATTTGCCCACTTTAAACGGGACACCCTGTAGAGGAGAAGAGAGGAGGACTCAGACTGAAGTGAAATGACACAGAAATATTAGTTTTAAATGTTGCACTTTTCACACATTTTTCCGTAGTTATGGGACGCTTCCTGGCTGTCACGTTTGTGTTTGTCACTTGTACAATATAAATAAGCACAAACAATCAGGATGAAACCCTTCTTTTGGCTTGGATCTGGATTGAAATGTTGGGAAATATCACCACCAGGTGGCCGATGTCAATGTCTGAAGCAGCTTAGTTTTAACAGAGACACATATTTACATTTAAAGCACTTTAAGCTGCATGGCTACTTTGTGCATGATCTCTGCTACAATGGTTTAGTGACATTTCCTTCAGTTGCCCTAGAAGAACAATGCTGCACCCAGAGAGCTGGCTATCCATCGTGCTGGAAGCAAACACCTTCCCAACTTTCACCTCCTCTTTGAGCTGCTCCTCGCTCTTGCCCACCCAGGCCACCTCGGGGTGCGTGTAGATGACTGAAGGGACGCAGTTATAGTCGATGTGCACAGCGCCGCCCGCCATGCCCTCCACGCAGATGATGCCCTCGTCCTCGGCCTTGTGGGCCAACATCGGCCCGGCAACCACGTCACCGATTGCATAAACGCTAAAAGAGGAGAGGAAGAAGCAAAGAGGGAACAAATGTCACTGAGCCGTGTTTTGCAAGGAGTGATACATATAATTTATTTTTTTGGTCTGGGTCATTTACTGACCCAGGAATTCAGCAGCTACATAAATACATAGAGGTTCTCTTACAGAGCAACAGAGCATCCCAGTGACGCGATCAAAGGCCTTTTCGTAACAGACTTGTTACTTTATTTCTCCTGTTACACTAATCTATTTGTGCTTACTATTTTTAGAGATTTTGATATTTTTAAAATTGGACACAAAATTTTAGCAGGGGTAAACTGGTGAGGATGCACCAAATTGGTAAGTCTGCTTTCAGAGATTCAATCACTTCATTTTAGCTTAAATTTGGCAGCATGAGCTCGGTGGTACCTGGGGACTTTGGTCTGGAAGCGGTTGTTGACGGGGATGCGACCCCTGTTGTCCAGCTCGATGCCGACAGTGTCTAGGCCCAGGTTCTGGGTGAAAGGTCGTCTGCCGATGCAGACCAGCAGCACGTCACATGTCAGAGTCTCGCTCTTCCCTCCAGCTGCCGCCTCCACCCTGAAACACGCATAATACCCACGTGGTTACATGACAAAGCTCCCCAGCCATATTTCAAATTTCATGAGTTTAGATAGCACATGGGTGTAAAACAGCCCAAAAGAAAATGCATCAAAGAGAGTCCTGAAAGTCTGAGTCTGGTTTTTCCACTCACGCCACATCGATCTTGCCATCGGGCCTCTTGGTTGCTCCCATGACTTTGGTGCCGAGCTTGAACTTGAGGCCCTGCTTCTGCAGGATGCGCTGGAAGTTCTTGGAGATCTCCATGTCGATGCCCATACCACCCACGTGGCCCAGGAACTCCACCGCTGTGACCTTGGCACCCAGACGCTGCCACACTGACCCCTGCAGGATGGCAGGACAAACACACGTCTGACAAGTGCAACTCTCCTTTCTAAAGAAACAGAGCTGAGGCAGGAAATGTTGCCGATGTAGTCGACATAATCATGTGTTTGTGGGTGAATCAGTCTGTAGTGATGCTGACCAGCTCCACCCCGATGACTCCAGCTCCGATCACAATCAGCTCCTCTGGTACTTTCTTCAGGGAAAGAGCTCCTGTCGATGACACGATGGTCTCTTCATCAATCTAAAGAAACATATTTGAACACACTTCTTTTAAAAATCAACCCAGAATTATCTTTTAAAAATCAAGTGCATGTGAGTTCTTATGGAGTGGTGAAAGGAGGGTGACATGTGTGAGATATGATAAGGCTCTTGAGACGAGGACGCCTTTTGTTAGACACCTGCAGCACTGACTCCTCTCTTCATGTCCCTTCCTCGCCTCCTCCACCCCCTTTGGTAAATACAACAAGCAAAAAACCTGCAACTAGTGAAATGAAGTATGAACAGGTCACAAATTCTCATACCTGGATGCCTGGAAAGGGCGTGACCTCTGAGCCTGTGGCGATGAGGATGTTCTTGGTGTTGATGACCTGCTCTGTACCATCAGCTGTTGTGGCGGTCACTTGGTTCTTCCCGGTTAACCTTCCAAAACCATTAACGTGAGTAACCTGTGGGGAGTGATGTCACACCACAGACACTGTTAAAAGTGGTTCAGATGTAGCATCTGTGTAAACCAGCACTAATGCAGAGAGGGAAGACTGACTTTGTTCTGTTTGAATAAATGTGCGATTCCTCCAGTCAACGCTTTGACCGCCCCACTCTTCTGAGCCATCATCTTCTCCAGGTTCAACGAGATGCCTGAAACTGAAAGACAAAGACTTTATTGTCAATGTGGTCACAAATGTCAAACTAAGAAACCGATGGAAAAACAAGTTATATTCAATTAAAGTGTATTGTCGAAAACACACATTCTGTGCCATCAGTATCCAGTACTAAGGAATACAGACACAAGTGTTATAATAACGTATATGCTTATATTAAATATGGCTAATGCTGCAAATAATGACCTTCAGTGTAATCTTGGCTAAAAAAAAATCTACTTGAAAGGTTTAAAGACAATGGATTTCTCTACTGTAGTCATTTCAGGCACACAGAGCATGTACTGCTGGTCAAACCAATCATAAGAGGGTTGGTTGGCTTAAAGCGAGGGGAGCTAACACAGCTTGTTTCTGACAGGATTAACTGAGGGGCAGCACAAAAACCTCTATGACATAAAGAAGGATTATTTTGAACTTTGAATCATGCAAAGCTCTACTAGAGCTCAAAATTACAACACATAACTGGAAATGACCCCCCTTTAAGGATCAGTGAACTACGCAAAATGTACAAAACGTCTCTTTAAAGCCTGATGGTGATTCTTACTTTCGATGCCTCTGCTTTCAAAGTCATTCCCATGAGCCAAGTGGTACAAGTAGGAGTTGTTCAGCAGAGCCTGCAGAAACAAAACAGCAGCTTATTTAGCTGGAGGAATGACTTTATACACGTTTGCATCATTTTACGGATTCAATATAGTTTAATCAATCTTACGTTCAGTGCTCATCACCAAACTGAAAAGTTATTTTTAGGTGAAGTTTGTTCTGCTTTCCTCTCTCTGTGAAATTTAGTCCTTATTATGAAGTGGAAAATGTTTTTCCCACTCTGCTTGGATAAATCCAAAAGTATTGGCTTATTTTTGAATTCATCAAGACAATAAAAAGATGCTACCAGTATGTGCTGCTATTCTTTCTGGCAAAATATTTGGCTCTACTACTCAAATGTGCTCCATGGAAGCATTTGCCCTTTATAATATATCTATGGATAGAAAACCATCACTGGATTACTTTTATACGAAAGGTGTACAAGTTCTGAAAGAGAAACCAAACCCAAGATAAAAACATCCTTGGTATCTCTCCTTCCTGTAAAATGATCATACTGATCAAACCTCTTACAAACAAACCTGTGAATTTGTGGTGATTAAAAGCAGTTTGTTACCTTCGAGGGGATGCAGCCGACATTGAGACAAGTCCCGCCGAGTGTGAGATTTTTCTCGACACACACTGTCTGTCCAAAAATAACAAATGTAGAGACGGGGGATACATTATTCACCAAAAACTTCCACTTGTGACCATCTGTGGGATTTAGACAGCAGGATATCTGTCGAGCAGGTGGGTTACCTTAAAGCCGAGCTGTGCAGCTTTGATTGCAGCGACATAGCCTCCTGGACCGGAGCCCACCACTGTGACGTCTGCATCAACTGCAGAGAGGCAACACAGCAGCTTTTAGCATGACTTTACACCACCAGAGAAAACTACATGATTAAGGTCTGGTGTATGTAAATGAACATTTTAATGCAAGCTCTCTACCACCCCTCTTTACATAGCCCATGAAGTCCTATCCCCACCCAAATCCAGCACCCAAGACTCTCTGCAAGTCTGAATTATGAGACTGCTTTGATACAAACATCAGAGATCAAACCGCACAAACATGTGGCTAAAGTTCAGTAAACACTGTGCCACAAATAAAGTCCTATGATAAGATTTACAGCACAATCGTACTTGCTGCTTTGTCAGCGTAGGTACGAACAGACAGCGCTGCAGCTCCGTGCACTTTGCAGGGCAGGTGGTGGCTCCTCTGTGAAGCAAACGAAATGCACAGTTAGAAAATACGCATGCACAATACAACTAGGCAATGCAACACAAAACAATGTTATAGTGCATCACAAGCCAACTTTGCAAACTAAAAGCATCTGTCTTCAGTGGCTTCTCTCACTTCCGTAATCTGCTGCTTAATAATTTCTAATAATTTCTGCATACTAAGATAGTGAAGCCTAGTGAGTCACGAAGGAGCAAACTCAACTACTAAACTAACATTTGAATTTTCATATTTAGTTTAATATTTAGACTCATGCACTTGTTTTCATGGAATTGTACCACATTCAGCTGGTTTGCTGTTGCAGTGCCAGCTCTCAGCAAGGACACCCTCAGCCTGTCCACCAGCAACTCTGAAACTTTCCCCTCTAGCAGACTACCAAGTTAGAAAATAACTACTATTTAAGTGTTATAGAGTCACAAAGCTTCTAAAAGCCCCGAAACAATTCGGAATGATCTGATGCTCGCCGTGAAGCTGTGAGACAACAGCTGAGCTTACGACATAAATGAGTTAGGCAACCGCTGCTAAACAGCTAAGCGAGCTAACACGACACCAGAGTGGGAAATGTCAACTGTAAAGTCATAGAACCTAGATGCTTTTCTTCTAGCTTTGTGTGATTTAAGCCCCTTTAATATTAGCAGAATACAAATATCACGCTTCTTTTCATTGCAGGTTTTACTTCAAAATACTGCGGCAATATTTAACCAGAAAAGTCGTGATTTAGTTTAAATGTGGGGAAGGTTGTTAGTCTAACTCATGCCGAATTAAAATAAAAAAGGTATAAGAATAGGAAAAACATCAACTGAAAACCAAGCAACGTGTTTAGACATCGATAACCACAACAACTCCAAATTGCATGTCTTTTCCAGTGCAGTCTGGTTCGCCTTCTGCTGTTAGCCGAGTAGCTAGCCAGGTGCGGGCCGCAGGTCTAAAATTTCCCCTATCCTCTAGATCTGCAGCACGCAGGACAGTTTACGACACATCCGGATTTCGCATACTGGTTATCGCGAAAATAATATGACTGCTTACCGTGGCCAGGGAGCGGTATAACTGTGTCCAGCTCTGCATTCTGTCGGTGCACTCTCACTGGATCCGTAACCTACAGCAGGCCGAGCAGCCAAGGACTCCTATCATTGCGCAAGCGCAGTATGGGTCCAAACCGAAAACTCCTCCGGGTCGCATCTATTACGCATCACGTCAAAATT